>NW_026909109.1:0-235000 GCF_033115175.1 Lepus europaeus | reverse complement strand
GATTGGTGGCAAGCTATTCCAAAATATGTGGAGATTCATGATTAGAGTCATCTAGGAATACTGGGAAAGACTGCAATGCAATATCTCCTCTCTCCCCAGCTTGGTCTCCTTAGTTTCTACACTGTATTTTGGTGAGAATACAAGAAGATACACCAATCTCTGATGAGTTTATGACAATACAATTGAAATAGAATCCTATGAATGGATCTTCCTTTACAGAAAAGTCTCATCTTGGCCTGAGACTTCTAAATGCATCCAACAATATTAGTTCCAGTTTTATTTATTTTATTTTATTTGTTTAAAGATTTATTGACTTATTTGAAATCAGAGTTACATAGAGAGGCAGAGAGAGAGACAGAGAGACAGAGAGAGAGGTCTTCCTCTGATGGTTTACTCCCCTATTGGCTGCGACAGCCAGAACTGAACCAATCTGAAGCCAGGAGCTAGGAGCTTCTTTCAGTTCTCCTACATGGGTGCAGGGGCTCAAGGACTTGGGCCATCTTCCACTGCCTTCCCATGCCACAGCAGAAAGCTGGACTGGAAGAGGAGCAACCAGGACAGAATCCAGCACCCCAACCAGGACTAGAACCTGGGGTGCCAGTGCCACAGGTGGAAGATTAACCAAATGAGCTGTGGTGCTGGCCTCCCAGGCAGGTTTGTAAAGATGGCCAAATGTGACTTTGGAGAATAAGATTTCTGCCAAAGCAAAGACATTTTCTTCCTAGTACACAGTGTGTGGCTGCTAAACATGTTCGAGAGAATCCTTGGAGTTAGATGAACACATGCATGAGCTGTACAATATGTGGTTGTAATCCTTTTTTTTATTATTTTTTTTCTCACAGACATAGTGAAAGAGAGAGACAGGGAGAAAGGTCTTCCTTCCATTGGTTCACACCCAAATAGCTGCTTTGGCTAGTGCTGCAAAGATCCTAAGCCAGGAGCCAGGTGCATCCTTCTGGTCTCCCATGGGTGCAGGGCCCAAGTACTTGGGCCATCCTCCACTACACTCACGGAACACAGCAGAAAGCTGGACTACAGGAGGAGAAACCAGGACAGAATCTGGCCACAGACATGGACTAGAACCCATGGTGCCAGCGCTACAGGTGCCTCCTCTGGCAGTTAACTGAAGGGTTGGCACCAGCTGCGCCTAAGCAGCCAGCCTCCCTCCCTCCCTCGCTCCCTGCCTCCCTCTGGTCGGGCACTGCAAGCCACACAGCCACTTGTGTCCCCTGTGTCCCTCCCTGGAGGCCGCAGCGCGTTTTGGGTTTTGGCGCGGACGGGCCCCTCTCAGCTTCTGTAGTCCATTTGCCCCCGGAGCCTGCCAGACCCCTGGCTCTAGGAGGCTGCCCAGGGGCGCTGCCAACAGCCCCCAGGTGCTGGCTAGCCGCAGCAGCCGGCCACGGGGGAGCACACACACCTGCGGGTGTCCCCAGGCCGCACACACGGACTGCCCCGCGCTTCCCGGCTTTGCAAATAGGTCCCCCGGGAAGCCCCGCCGGCCCTAGGGGCTTGTCGGGCGGGGCCGACGCAGGGTGGGTGAGTGGGGAGGGCTGCTGCTGGCACACACCCACTCCTGAAGCCCACTGGGGCGGTCCAAGGGTGAGGAGCTCGGAGCTCGGTCAGGGCTGTCCCAGCAGAACTTTTTGAGGGTGGACGGACACGCCCGCCCGCGGGCAACCAGGTGTTGCGGGCAGGCCCTGGGGGCAGGCCCTGCTGAGTCCCCGAGCACCACCTGGGTTCCTGCCACCACCCTTGGGCCGGGATGAGGTGCCACCTTGTGCGTAGAAGCCCTGCACACAGGCAAGAAGCCCCCAGGCCCACGGCGCACCTGACCCTGGAGCCCCCTGGCTGGCTGCAGCCACAGGGAACGGGGGTTCTGAGTTGGCAGGCCCCATTCCCGAAGCATCCACGGGCACTTCCCGAAGGGCTGACACCTGCTGCGCCTCAGCAGCCAGCCAACCTCCCTCCCTCTGGCCGGGCACTGCAAGCCACACAGCCACTTGTGTCCCCTGTGTCCCTCCCTGGAGGCCGCAGCGCGTTTTGGGTTTTGGCGCGGACGGGCCCCTCTCGGCTTCCGTAGTCCATTTGCCCCCGGAGCCTGCCAGACCCCTGGCTCTAGGAGGCTGCCCAGGGGCGCTGCCAACAGCCCCCAGGTGCTGGCTAGACGCCTCGGCTAGCCATGGGGGGAGCACACACACCTGCGGGTGTCCCCGGGCCGCACACACGAACTGCCCCGCGCTTCCCGGCATTGCAAATAGGCCCCCCGTGAAGCCCCACCCGCCCTAGGGGCTTGTCGGGCGGGGCCGACGCACGGTGGGTGAGTGGGGAGGGCTGCTGCTGGCACACACCCACTCCTGAAGCCCACTGGGGCGGTCCAAGGGCGAGGAGCTCGGAGCTCGGTCAGGGCTGTCCCAGCAGAACTTTTTGAGGGTGGACGGACACGCCCGTGGGCAATCAGGTGTTGCGGGCAGGCCCCGGGGGCAGGCCCTGCTGAGTCCCCGAGCGCCACCTGGGTTCCTGCCACCACCCTTGGGCTGGGATGAGGTGCCACCTTGTGCGTAGAAGCCCTGCACACAGGCAAGAAGCCCCCCAGGCCCGCGGCGCACCCGACCCTGGAGCCCCCTGGCCGGATGCAGCCACAGGGAACGGGGGTTCTTTGTTGGCAGGCCCCATTCCCGAAGCATCCACAGGCACTTCCCGAAGGGCTGACACCTGCTGCGCCTCAGCAGCCAGCCAACCTCCCTCCCTCTGGTCGGGCACTGCAAGCCACACAGCCACTTGTGTCCCCTGTGTCCCTCCCTGGAGGCCGCAGCGCGTTTTGGGTTTTGGCGCGGACGGGCCCCTCTCGGCTTCCGTAGTCCATTTGCTCCCGGAGCCTGCCAGACCCCTGGCTCTAGGAGGCTGCCCAGGGGCGCTGCCAACAGCCCCCAGGTGCTGGCTAGCCGCCTCGGCCGGCCACGGGGGAGCACACACACCTGCGGGTATCCCCAGGCAGCACACACGGACTGCCCCGAGCTTCCCGGCGTTGCAAATAGGTCCCCCGGGAAGCCCCGCCGGCCCTAGGGGCTTGTAGGGCGGGGCCGACGCATGGTGGGTGAGTGGGGAGGGCTGCTGCTGGCACACACCCACTCCTGAAGCCCACTGGGGCGGTCCAAGGGCGAGGAGCTCGGAGCTCGGTCAGGGCTGTCCCAGCAGAACTTTTTGAGGGTGGACGGACACGGCGCGGGCAATCAGGTGTTGCGGGCAGGCCCCGGGGGCAGGCCCTGCTGAGTCCCCGAGCGCCACCTGGGTTCCTGCCACTACCCTTGGGCTGGGATGAGGTGCCACCTTGTGCGTAGAAGCCCTGCACACAGGCAAGAAGCCCCCCAGGCCCGCGGCGCACCCGACCCTGGAGCCCCCTGGCCGGCTGCAGCCACAGGGAACGGGGGTTCTTTGTTGGCAGGCCCCATTCCCGAAGCATCCACGGGCACTTCCCGAAGGGCTGACACCTGCTGCGCCTCAGCAGCCAGCCAACCTCCCTCCCTCTGGTCGGGCACTGCAAGCCACACAGCCACTTGTGTCCCCTGTGTCCCTCCCTGGAGGCCGCAGCGCGTTTTGGGTTTTGGCGCGGACGGGCCCCTCTTGGCTTCCGTAGTCCATTTGCCCCTGGAGCCTGCCAGACCCCTGGCTCTAAGAGGCTACCCAGGGGCGCTGCCAACAGCCCCCAGGTGCTGGCTAGCCGCAGCAGCCGGCCACGGGGGAGCACACACACCTGCGGGTGTCCCCAGGCCACACACACGGACTGCCCCGCGCTTCCCGGCGTTGCAAATAGGTCCCCTGGGAAGCCCCGCCGGCCCTAGGGGCTTGTCGGGCGGGGCCGACGCACGGTGGGTGAGTGGGGAGGGCTGCTGCTGGCACACACCCACTCCTGAAGCCCACTGGGGCGGTCCAAGGGCGAGGAGCTCGGAGCTCGGTCAGGGCTGTCCCAGCAGAACTTTTTGAGGGTGGACGGACACGCCCGCGGGCAATCAGGTGTTGCGGGCAGGCCCCGGGGGCAGGCCCTGCTGAGTCCCCGAGCGCCACCTGGGTTCCTGCCACCACCCTTGGGCCGGGATGAGGTGCCACCTTGTGCGTAGAAGCCCTGCACACAGGCAAGAAGCCCCCCAGGCCCGCGGCGCACCCGACCCTGGAGCCCCCTGGCCGGCTGCAGCCACAGGGAACGGGGGTTCTGAGTTGGCAGGCCCCATTCCCGAAGCATCCACGGGCACTTCCCGAAGGGCTGACACCTGCTGCGCCTCAGCAGCCAGCCAACCTCCCTCCCTCTGGCCGGGCACTGCAAGCCACACAGCCACTTGTGTCCCCTGTGTCCCTCCCTGGAGGCCGCAGCGCGTTTTGGGTTTTGGCGCGGACGGGCCCCTCTCGGCTTCCGTAGTCCATTTGCCCCCGGAGCCTGCCAGACCCCTGGCTCTAGGAGGCTGCCCAGGGGCGCTGCCAACAGCCCCCAGGTGCTGGCTAGCCGCCTCGGCCGGCCATGGGGGGAGCACACACACCTGCGGGTGTCCCCAGGCCGCACACACGAACTGCCCCGCGCTTCCCGGCGTTGCAAATAGGCCCCCCGGGAAGCCCCACCCGCCCTAGGGCTTGTCGGGTGGGGCCGACGCACGGTGGGTGAGTGGGGAGGGCTGCTGCTGGCACACACCCACCCCTGAAGCCCACTGGGGCGGTCCAAGGGCGAGGAGCTCGGAGCTCGGTCAGGGCTGTCCCAGCAGAACTTTTTGAGGGTGGACGGACACGCCCGCGGGTAATCAGGTGTTGCGGGCAGGCCCCGGGGGCAGGCCCTGCTGAGTCCCCGAGCGCCACCTGGGTTCCTGCCACCACCCTTGGGCCGGGATGAGGTGCCACCTTGTGCGTAGAAGCCCTGCACACAGGCAAGAAGCCCCCCAGGCCCGCGGCGCACCCGACCCTGGAGCCCCCTGGCCGGCTGCAGCCACAGGGAATGGGGGTTCTGAGTTGGCAGGCCCCATTCCCGAAGCATCCACGGGCACTTCCCGAAGGGCTGACACCTGCTGCGCCTCAGCAGCCAGCCAACCTCCCTCCCTCTGGCCGGGCACTGCAAGCCACACAGCCACTTGTGTCCCCTGTGTCCCTCCCTAGAGGCCGCAGCGCGTTTTGGGTTTTGGCGCGGACGGGCCCCTCTCGGCTTCCGTAGTCCATTTGCCCCCGGAGCCTGCCAGACCCCTGGCTCTAGGAGGCTGCCCAGGGGCGCTGCCAACAGCCCCCAGGTGCTGGCTAGCCGCAGCAGCCGGCCACGGGGGAGCACACACACCTGCGGGTGTCCCCAGGCCGCACACACGGACTGCCCCGCGCTTCCCGGCATTGCAAATAGGTCCCCCGGGAAGCCCCGCCAGCCCTAGGGGCTTGTCGGGCGGGGCCGACGCACGGTGGGTGAGTGGGGAGGGCTGCTGCTGGCACACACCCACTCCTGAAGCCCACTGGGGCGGTCCAAGGGCGAGGAGCTCGGAGCTCGGTCAGGGCTGTCCCAGCAGAACTTTTTGAGGGTGGACAGACACGCCCGCGGGCAATCAGGTGTTGCGGGCAGGCCCCGGGGGCAGGCCCTGCTGAGTCCCCGAGCGCCACCTGGGTTCCTGCCACCACCCTTGGGCCGGGATGAGGTGCCACCTTGTGCGTAGAAGCCCTGCACACAGGCAAGAAGCCCCCCAGGCCCGCGGCGCACCCGACCCTGGAGCCCCCTGGCCGGCTGCAGCCACAGGGAATGGGGGTTCTGAGTTGGCAGGCCCCATTCCCGAAGCATCCACGGGCACTTCCCGAAGGGCTGACACCTGCTGCGCCTCAGCAGCCAGCCAACCTCCCTCCCTCTGGCCGGGCACTGCAAGCCACACAGCCACTTGTGTCCCCTGTGTCCCTCCCTGGAGGCCGCAGCGCGTTTTGGGTTTTGGCGCGGACAGGCCCCTCTCGGCTTCCGTAGTCCATTTGCCCCCGGAGCCTGCCAGACCCCTGGCTCTAGGAGGCTGCCCAGGGGCGCTGCCAACAGCCCCCAGGTGCTGGCTAGCCGCCTCGGCCGGCCATGGGGGGAGCACACACACTTGCGGGTGTCCCCGGGCCGCACACACGAACTGCCCCGCGCTTCCCGGCGTTGCAAATAGGCCCCCCGGTAAGCCCGACCCGCCCTAGGGGCTTGTCGGGTGGGGCCGACGCACGGTGGGTGAGTGGGGAGGGCTGCTGCTGGCACACACCCACTCCTGAAGCCCACTGGGGCGGTCCAAGGGCGAGGAGCTCGGAGCTCGGTCAGGGCTGTCCCAGCAGAACTTTTTGAGGGTGGACGGACATGCCCGCGGGCAATCAGGTGTTGCGGGCAGGCCCCGGGGGCAGGCCCTGCTGAGTCCCCGAGCACCTCCTGGGTTTCTGCCACCACCCTTGGGCCGGGATGAGGTGCCACCTTGTGCGTAGAAGCCCTGCACACAGGCAAGAAGCCCCCCAGGCCCGCGGCGCACCCGACCCTGGAGCCCCCTGGCCGGATGCAGCCACAGGGAACAGGGGTTCTTTGTTGGCAGGCCTCATTCCCGAAGCATCCACGGGCACTTCCCGAAGGGCTGACACCTGCTGCGCCTCAGCAGCCAGCCAACCTCCCTCCCTCTGGTCGGGCACTGCAAGCCACACAGCCACTTGTGTCCCCTGTGTCCCTCCCTAGAGGCCGCAGCGCGTTTTGGGTTTTGGCGCGGACGGGCCCCTGTCGGCTTCCGTAGTCCATTTGCCCCCGGAGCCTGCCAGACCCCTGGCTCTAGGAGGCTGCCCAGGGGCGCTGCCAACAGCCCCCAGGTGCTGGCTAGCCGCAGCAGCCGGCCACGGGGGAGCACACACACCTGCGGGTGTCCCCAGGCCGCACACACGGACTGCCCCGCGCTTCCCGGCATTGCAAATAGGTCCCCCGGGAAGCCCCGCCAGCCCTAGGGGCTTGTCGGGCGGGGCCGACGCACGGTGGGTGAGTGGGGAGGGCTGCTGCTGGCACACACCCACTCCTGAAGCCCACTGGGGCGGTCCAAGGGCGAGGAGCTCGGAGCTCGGTCAGGGCTGTCCCAGCAGAACTTTTTGAGGGTGGACGGACACGCCCGCGGGCAATCAGGTGTTGCGGGCAGGCCCCGGGGGCAGGCCCTGCTGAGTCCCCGAGCGCCACCTGGGTTCCTGCCACCACCCTTGGGCCGGGATGAGGTGCCACCTTGTGCGTAGAAGCCCTGCACACAGGCAAGAAGCCCCCCAGGCCCGCGGCGCACCCGACCCTGGAGCCCCCTGGCCGGCTGCAGCCACAGGGAATGGGGGTTCTGAGTTGGCAGGCCCCATTCCCGAAGCATCCACGGGCACTTCCCGAAGGGCTGACACCTGCTGCGCCTCAGCAGCCAGCCAACCTCCCTCCCTCTGGCCGGGCACTGCAAGCCACACAGCCACTTGTGTCCCCTGTGTCCCTCCCTGGAGGCCGCAGCGCGTTTTGGGTTTTGGCGCGGACGGGCCCCTCTCGGCTTCCGTAGTCCATTTGCCCCCGGAGCCTGCCAGACCCCTGGCTCTAGGAGGCTGCCCAGGGGCGCTGCCAACAGCCCCCAGGTGCTGGCTAGCCGCCTCGGCCGGCCATGGGGGGAGCACACACACCTGCGGGTGTCCCCGGGCTGCACACACGAACTGCCCCGCGCTTCCCGGCGTTGCAAATAGGCCCCCCGGTAAGCCCCACCCGCCCTAGGGGCTTGTCGGGTGGGGCCGACGCACGGTGGGTGAGTGGGGAGGGCTTCTGCTGGCACACACCCACTCCTGAAGCCCACTGGGGCGGTCCAAGGGCGAGGAGCTCGGAGCTCGGTCAGGGCTGTCCCAGCAGAACTTTTTGAGGGTGGACGGACACGCCCGCGGGCAATCAGGTGTTGCGGGCAGGCCCCGGGGGCAGGCCCTGCTGAGTCCCCGAGCGCCACCTGGGTTCCTGCCACCACCCTTGGGCCGGGATGAGGTGCCACCTTGTGCGTAGAAGCCCTGCACACAGGCAAGAAGCCCCCCAGGCCCGCGGCGCACCCGACCCTGGAGCCCCCTGGCCGGATGCAGCCACAGGGAACAGGGGTTCTTTGTTGGCAGGCCTCATTCCCGAAGCATCCACGGGCACTTCCCGAAGGGCTGACACCTGCTGCGCCTCAGCAGCCAGCCAACCTCCCTCCCTCTGGTCGGGCACTGCAAGCCACACAGCCACTTGTGTCCCCTGTGTCCCTCCCTGGAGGCCGCAGCGCGTTTTCGGTTTTGGCGCGGACGGGCCCCTCTCGGCTTCCGTAGTCCATTTGCCCCCGGAGCCTGCCAGACCCCTGGCTCTAGGAGGCTGCCCAGGGGCGCTGCCAACAGCCCCCAGGTGCTGGCTAGCCGCCTCGGCCGGCCATGGGGGGAGCACACACACTTGCGGGTGTCCCCGGGCCGCACACACGAACTGCCCCGCGCTTCCCGGCGTTGCAAATAGGCCCCCCGGTAAGCCCCACCCGCCCTAGGGGCTTGTCGGGTGGGGCCGACGCACGGTGGGTGAGTGGGGAGGGCTGCTGCTGGCACACACCCACTCCTGAAGCCCACTGGGGCGGTCCAAGGGCGAGGAGCTCGGAGCTCGGTCAGGGCTGTCCCAGCAGAACTTTTTGAGGGTGGACGGACACGCCCGCGGGCAATCAGGTGTTGCGGGCAGGCCCCGGGGGCAGGCCCTGCTGAGTCCCCGAGCGCCACCTGAGTTCCTGCCACCACCCTTGGGCCGGGATGAGGTGCCACCTTGTGCGTAGAAGCCCTGCACACAGGCAAGAAGCCCCCCAGGCCCGCGGCGCACCCGACCCTGGAGCCCCCTGGCCGGCTGCAGCCACAGGGAATGGGGGTTCTGAGTTGGCAGGCCCCATTCCCGAAGCATCCACGGGCACTTCCCGAAGGGCTGACACCTGCTGCGCCTCAGCAGCCAGCCAACCTCCCTCCCTCTGGCCGGGCACTGCAAGCCACACAGCCACTTGTGTCCCCTGTGTCCCTCCCTGGAGGCCGCAGCGCGTTTTGGTTTTGGCGCGGACGGGCCCCTCTCGGCTTCCGTAGTCCATTTGCCCCCGGAGCCTGCCAGACCCCTGGCTCTAGGAGGCTGCCCAGGGGCGCTGCCAACAGCCCCCAGGTGCTGGCTAGCCGCAGCAGCCGGCCACGGGGGAGCACACACACCTGCGGGTGTCCCCAGGCCGCACACACGGACTGCCCCGCGCTTCCCGGCATTGCAAATAGGTCCCCCGGGAAGCCCCGCCGGCCCTAGGGGCTTGTCGGGCGGGGCCGACGCACGGTGGGTGAGTGGGGAGGGCTTCTGCTGGCACACACCCACTCCTGAAGCCCACTGGGGCGGTCCAAGGGCGAGGAGCTCGGAGCTCGGTCAGGGCTGTCCCAGCAGAACTTTTTGAGGGTGGACGGACACGCCCGCGGGCAATCAGGTGTTGCGGGCAGGCCCCGGGGGCAGGCCCTGCTGAGTCCCCGAGCGCCACCTGGGTTCCTGCCACCACCCTTGGGCCGGGATGAGGTGCCACCTTGTGCGTAGAAGCCCTGCACACAGGCAAGAAGCCCCCCAGGCCCGCGGCGCACCCGACCCTGGAGCCCCCTGGCCGGCTGCAGCCACAGGGAACGGGGGTTCTGAGTTGGCAGGCCCCATTCCCGAAGCATCCACGGGCACTTCCCGAAGGGCTGACACCTGCTGCGCCTCAGCAGCCAGCCAACCTCCCTCCCTCTGGCCGGGCACTGCAAGCCACACAGCCACTTGTGTCCCCTGTGTCCCTCCCTGGAGGCCGCAGCGCGTTTTGGGTTTTGGCGCGGACGGGCCCCTCTCGGCTTCCGTAGTCCATTTGCCCCCGGAGCCTGCCAGACCCCTGGCTCTAGGAGGCTGCCCAGGGGCGCTGCCAACAGCCCCCAGGTGGTGGCTAGCCGCCTCGGCCGGCCATGGGGTAGCAAACACACCTGCGGGTGTCCCCGGGCCGCACACACGAACTGCCCCGCGCTTCCCGGCGTTGCAAATAGGCCCCCTGAGAAGCCCCACCCGCCCTAGGGGCTTGTCGGGCGGGGCCGACGCATGGTGGGTGAGTGGGGAGGGCTGCTGCTGGCACACACCCACTCCTGAAGCCCACTGGGGCGGTCCAAGGGCGAGGAGCTCGGAGCTCGGTCAGGGCTGTCCCAGCAGAACTTTTTGAGGGTGGACGGACACGCCCGCGGGCAATCAGGTGTTGCGGGCAGGCCCCGGGGGCAGGCCCTGCTGAGTCCCCGAGCGCCACCTGGGTTCCTGCCACCACCCTTGGGCCGGGATGAGGTGCCACCTTGTGCGTAGAAGCCCTGCACACAGGCAAGAAGCCCCCCAGGCCCGCGGCGCACCCGACCCTGGAGCCCCCTGGCCGGCTGCAGCCACAGGGAACGGGGGTTCTGAGTTGGCAGGCCCCATTCCCGAAGCATCCACGGGCACTTCCCGAAGGGCTGACACCTGCTGCGCCTCAGCAGCCAGCCAACCTCCCTCCCTCTGGCCGGGCACTACAAGCCACACAGCCACTTGTGTCCCCTGTGTCCCTCCCTGGAGGCCGCAGCGCGTTTTGGGTTTTGGCGCGGACGGGCCCCTCTCGGCTTCCGTAGTCCATTTGCCCCCGGAGCCTGCCAGACCCCTGGCTCTAGGAAGCTGCCCAGGGGCGCTGCCAACAGCCCCCAGGTGCTGGCTAGCCGCAGCAGCCGGCCACGGGGGAGCACACACACCTGCGGGTGTCCCCAGGCCGCACACACGGACTGCCCCGCGCTTCCCGGCGTTGCAAATAGGTCCCCCGGGAAGACCCGCCGGCCCTAGGGGCTGGTCGGGCGGGGCCGACGCACGGTGGGTGAGTGGGGAGGGCTTCTGCTGGCACACACCCACTCCTGAAGCCCACTGGGGCGGTCCAAGGGCAAGGAGCTCGGAGCTCGGTCAGGGCTGTCCCAGCAGAACTTTCTGAGGGTGGACGGACACGCCCGCGGGCAATCTTGTGTTGTGGGCAGGCCCCGGGGGCAGGCCCTGCTGAGTCCCCGAGCGCCACCTGGGTTCCTGCCACCACCCTTGGGCCGGGATGAGGTGCCACCTTGTGCGTAGAAGCCCTGCACACAGGCAAGAAGCCCCCCAGGCCCGCGGCGCACCCGACCCTGGAGCCCCCTGGCCGGCTGCAGCCACAGGGAACGGGGGTTCTGAGTTGGCAGGCCCCATTCCCGAAGCATCCACGGGCACTTCCCAAAGGGCTGACACCTGCTGCGCCTCAGCAGCCAGCCAACCTCCCTCCCTCTGGTCGGGCACTGCAAGCCACACAGCCACTTCTGTCCCCTGTGTCCCTCCCTAGAGGCCGCAGCGCGTTTTGGGTTTTGGCGCGGACGGGCCCCTCTCGGCTTCCGTAGTCCATTTGCCCCCGGAGCCTGCCAGACCCCTGGCTCTAGGAGGCTGCCCAGGGGCGCTGCCAACAGCCCCCAGGTGCTGGCTAGCCGCCTCGGCCGGCCATGGGGGGAGCACACACACCTGCGGGTGTCCCCGGGCCGCACACACGAACTGCCCCGCGCTTCCCGGCGTTGCAAATAGGCCCCCTGGGAAGCCCCACTCGCCCTAGGGGCTTGTCGGGTGGGGCCGACGCACGGTGGGTGAGTGGGGAGGGCTGCTGCTGGCACACACCCACTCCTGAAGCCCACTGGGGCGGTCCAAGGGCGAGGAGCTCGGAGCTCGGTCAGGGCTGTCCCAGCAGAACTTTTTGAGGGTGGACGGACACGCCCGCGGGCAATCAGGTGTTGCGGGCAAGTCCCGGGGGCAGGCCCTGCTGAGTCCCCGAGCGCCACCTGGGTTCCTGCCACCACCCTTGGGCCGGGATGAGGTGCCACCTTGTGCGTAGAAGCCCTGCACACAGGCAAGAAGCCCCCCAGGCCCGTGGCGCACCCGACCCTGGAGCCCCCTGGCCGGCTGCAGCCACAGGGAACGGGGGTTCTGAGTTGGCAGGCCCCATTCCCGAAGCATCCACGGGCACTTCTCGAAGGGCTGACACCTGCTGCGCCTCAGCAGCCAGCCAACCTCCCTCCCTCTGGCCGGGCACTGCAAGCCACACAGCCACTTGTGTCCCCTGTGTCCCTCCCTGGAGGCCGCAGTGCGTTTTGGGTTTTGGCGCGGACGGGCCCCTCTCGGCTTCCGTAGTCCATTTGCCCCCGGAGCCTGCCAGACCCCTGGCTCTAGGAGGCTGCCCAGGGGCGCTGCCAACAGCCCCCAGATGCTGGCTAGCCGCAGCAGCCGGCCACGGGGGAGCACACACACCTGCGGGTGTCCCCAGGCCGCACACACGGACTGCCCCGCGCTTCCCGGCGTTGCAAATAGGTCCCCCGGGAAGCCCCGCCGGCCCTAGGGGCTTGTCGGGCGGGGCCGACGCACGGTGGGTGAGTGGGGAGGGCTGCTGCTGGCACACACCCACTCCTGAAGCCCACTGGGGCGGTCCAAGGGCGAGGAGCTCGGAGCTCGGTCAGGGCTGTCCCAGCAGAACTTTTTGAGGGTGGACGGACACGCCCGCGGGCAATCAGGTGTTGCGGGCAGGCCCCGGGGGCAGGCCCTGCTGAGTCCCCGAGCGCCACCTGGGTTCCTGCCACCACCCTTGGGCCGGGATGAGGTGCCACCTTGTGCGTAGAAGCCCTGCACACAGGCAAGAAGCCCCCCAGGCCCGCGGCGCACCCGACCCTGGAGCCCCCTGGCCGGCTGCAGCCACAGGGAACGGGGGTTCTGAGTTGGCAGGCCCCATTCCCGAAGCATCCACGGGCACTTCCCGAAGGGCTGACACCTGCTGCGCCTCAGCAGCCAGCCAACCTCCCTCCCTCTGGCCGGGCACTGCAAGCCACACAGCCACTTGTGTCCCCTGTGTCCCTCCCTGGAGGCCGCAGCGCGTTTTGGGTTTTGGCGCGGACGGGCCCCTCTCGGCTTCTGTAGTCCATTTGCCCCCGGAGCCTGCCAGACCCCTGGCTCTAGGAGGCTGCCCAGGGGCGCTGCCAACAGCCCCCAGGTGCTGGCTAGCCGCAGCAGCCGGCCACGGGGGAGCACACACACCTGCGGGTGTCCCCAGGCCGCACACACGGACTGCCCCGCGCTTCCCGGCGTTGCAAATATGTCCCCCGGGAAGCCCCGCCGGCCCTAGGGGCTTGTCGGGCGGGGCCGACGCACGGTGGGTGAGTGGGGAGGGCTGCTGCTGGCACACACCCACTCCTGAAGCCCACTGGGGCGGTCCAAGGGCGAGGAGCTCGGAGCTCGGTCAGGGCTGTCCCAGCAGAACTTTTTGAGGGTGGACGGACACGCCCGCGGGCAATCAGGTGTTGCGGGCAGGCCCCGGGGGCAGGCCCTGCTGAGTCCCCGAGCGCCACCTGGGTTCCTGCCACCACCCTTGGGCCGGGATGAGGTGCCACCTTGTGCGTAGAAGCCCTGCACACAGGCAAGAAGCCCCCCAGGCCCGCGGCGCACCCGACCCTGGAGCCCCCTGGCCGGCTGCAGCCACAGGGAACGGGGGTTCTGAGTTGGCAGGCCCCATTCCCGAAGCATCCACGGGCACTTCCCGAAGGGCTGACACCTGCTGCGCCTCAGCAGCCAGCCAACCTCCCTCCCTCTGGCCGGGCACTGCAAGCCACACAGCCACTTGTGTCCCCTGTGTCCCTCCCTGGAGGCCGCAGCGCGTTTTGGGTTTTGGCGCGGACGGGCCCCTCTCGGCTTCCGTAGTCCATTTGCCCCCGGAGCCTGCCAGACCCCTGGCTCTAGGAGGCTGCCCAGGGGCGCTGCCAACAGCCCCCAGGTGCTGGCTAGCCGCCTCGGCCGGCCATGGGGGGAGCACACACACCTGCGGGTGTCCCCGGGCCGCACACACGAACTGCCCCGTGCTTCCCGGCGTTGAATATAGGCCCCCCGGGAAGCCCCACCCGCCCTAGGGGCTTGTCGGGTGGGGCCGACGCACGGTGGGTGAGTGGGGAGGGCTGCTGCTGGCACACACCCACTCCTGAAACCCACTGGGGCGGTCCAAGGGCGAGGAGCTCGGAGCTCGGTCAGGGCTGTCCCAGCAGAACTTTTTGAGGGTGGACGGACACGCCCGCGGGCAATCAGGTGTTGCGGGCAGGCCCCGGGGGCAGGCCCTGCTGAGTCCCCGAGCGCCACCTGGGTTCCTGCCACCACCCTTGGGCCGGGATGAGGTGCCACCTTGTGCGTAGAAGCCCTGCACACAGGCAAGAAGCCCCCCAGGCCCGCGGCGCACCCGACCCTGGAGCCCCCTGGCCGGCTGCAGCCACAGGGAACGGGGGTTCTGAGTTGGCAGGCCCCATTCCCGAAGCATCCACGGGCACTTCCCGAAGGGCTGACACCTGCTGCGCCTCAGCAGCCAGCCAACCTCCCTCCCTCTGGCCGGGCACTGCAAGCCACACAGCCACTTGTGTCCCCTGTGTCCCTCCCTGGAGGCCGCAGCGCGTTTTGGGTTTTGGCGCGGACGGGCCCCTCTCGGCTTCCGTAGTCCATTTGCCCCCGGAGCCTGCCAGACCCCTGGCTCTAGGAGGCTGCCCAGGGGCGCAGCCAACAGCCCCCAGGTGCTGGCTAGCCGCAGCAGCCGGCCACGGGGGAGCACACACACCTGCGGGTGTCCCCAGGCCGCACACACGGACTGCCCCGCGCTTCCCGGCGTTGCAAATAGGTCCCCCGGGAAGCCCCGCCGGCCCTAGGGGCTTGTCGGGCGGGGCCGACGCACGGTAGGTGAGTGGGGAGGGCTGCTGCTGGCACACACCCACTCCTGAAGCCCACTGGGGCGGTCCAAGGGCGAGGAGCTCGGAGCTCGGTCAGGGCTGTCCCAGCAGAACTTTTTGAGGGTGGACGGACACGCCCGCGGGCAATCAGGTGTTGCGGGCAGGCCCCGGGGGCAGGCCCTGCTGAGTCCCCGAGCGCCACCTGGGTTCCTGCCACCACCCTTGGGCCGGGATGAGGTGCCACCTTGTGCGTAGAAGCCCTGCACACAGGCAAGAAGCCCCCCAGGCCCGCGGCGCACCCGACCCTGGAGCCCCCTGGCCGGCTGCAGCCACAGGGAACGCGGGTTCTGAGTTGGCAGGCCCCATTCCCGAAGCATCCACGGGCACTTCCCAAAGGGCTGACACCTGCTGCGCCTCAGCAGCCAGCCAACCTCCCTCCCTCTGGCCGGGCACTGCAAGCCACACAGCCACTTGTGTCCCCTGTGTCCCTCCCTGGAGGCCGCAGCGCGTTTTGGGTTTTGGCGCGGACGGGCCCCTCATGGCTTCCGTAGTCCATTTGCCCCCGGAGCCTGCCAGACCCCTGGCTCTAGGAGGCTGCCCAGGGGCGCTGCCAACAGCCCCCAGGTGCTGGCTAGCCGCGTCGGCCGGCCATGGGGGGAGCATACACACCTGCGGGTGTCCCCGGGCCGCACACACGAACTGCCCCGCGCTTCCCGGCGTTGCAAATAGGCCCAACGGGAAGCCCGACCCGCCCTAGGGGCTTGTCGGGTGGGGCCGACGCACGGTGGGTGAGTGGGGAGGGCTGCTGCTGGCACACACCCACTCCTGAAGCCCACTGGGGCGGTCCAAGGGCGAGGAGCTCGGAGCTCGGTCAGGGCTGTCCCAGCAGAACTTTTTGAGGGTGGACGGACACGCCCGCGGGCAATCAGGTGTTGCGGGCAAGTCCCGGGGGCAGGCCCTGCTGAGTCCCCGAGCGCCACCTGGGTTCCTGCCACCACCCTTGGGCCGGGATGAGGTGCCACCTTGTGCGTAGAAGCCCTGCACACAGGCAAGAAGCCCCCCAGGCCCGCGGCGCACCCGACCCTGGAGCCCCCTGGCCGGCTGCAGCCACAGGGAACGGGGGTTCTGAGTTGGCAGGCCCCATTCCCGAAGCATCCACGGGCACTTCCCGAAGGGCTGACACCTGCTGCGCCTCAGCAGCCAGCCAACCTCCCTCCCTCTGGCCGGGCACTGCAAGCCACACAGCCACTTGTGTCCCCTGTGTCCCTCCCTGGAGGCCGCAGCGCGTTTTGGGTTTTGGCGCGGACGGGCCCCTCTCGGCTTCCGTAGTCCATTTGCCCCCGGAGCCTGCCAGACCCCTGGCTCTAGGAGGCTGCCCAGGGGCGCTGCCCACAGCCCCCAGGTGCTGGCTAGCCGCCTCGGCCGGCCATGGGGGGAGCACACACACCTGCGGGTGTCCCCGGGCCGCACACACGAACTGCCCCGCGCTTCCCGGCGTTGCAAATAGGCCCCCCGGTAAGCCCCACCCGCCCTAGGGGCTTGTCGGGTGGGGCCGACGCACGGTGGGTGAGTGGGGAGGGCTTCTGCTGGCAAACACCCACTCCTGAAGCCCACTGGGGCGGTCCAAGGGCGAGGAGCTCGGAGCTCGGTCAGGGCTGTCCCAGCAGAACTTTTTGAGGGTGGACGGACACGCCCGCGGGCAATCAGGTGTTGCGGGCAGGCCCCGGGGGCAGGCCCTGCTGAGTCCCCGAGCGCCACCTGGGTTTCTGCCACCACCCTTGGGCCGGGATGAGGTGCCACCTTGTGCGTAGAAGCCCTGCACACAGGCAAGAAGCCCCCCAGGCCCGCGGCGCACCCGACCCTGGAGCCCCCTGGCCGGATGCAGCCACAGGGAACAGGGGTTCTTTGTTGGCAGGCCTCATTCCCGAAGCATCCACGGGCACTTCCCGAAGGGCTGACACCTGCTGCGCCTCAGCAGCCAGCCAACCTCCCTCCCTCTGGTCGGGCACTGCAAGCCACACAGCCACTTGTGTCCCCTGTGTCCCTCCCTGGAGGCCGCAGCGCGTTTTGGGTTTTGGCGCGGACGGGCCCCTCTCGGCTTCTGTAGTCCATTTGCCCCCGGAGCCTGCCAGACCCCTGGCTCTAGGAGGCTGCCCAGGGGCGCTGCCAACAGCCCCCAGGTGCTGGCTAGCCGCAGCAGCCGGCCACGGGGGAGCACACACACCTGCGGGTGTCCCCAGGCCGCACACACGGACTGCCCCGCGCTTCCCGGCTTTGCAAATAGGTCCCCCGGGAAGCCCCGCCGGCCCTAGGGGCTTGTCGGGCGGGGCCGACGCACGGTGGGTGAGTGGGGAGGGCTGCTGCTGGCACACACCCACTCCTGAAGCCCACTGGGGCGGTCCAAGGGCGAGGAGCTCGGAGCTCGGTCAGGGCTGTCCCAGCAGAACTTTTTGAGGGTGGACGGACACGCCCGCGGGCAATCAGGTGTTGCGGGCAGGCCCGGGGGGGGGGGGGGCAGGCCCTGCTGAGTCCCCGAGCGCCACCTGGGTTCCTGCCACCACCCTTGGGCCGGGATGAGGTGCCACCTTGTGCGTAGAAGCCCTGCACACAGGCAAGAAGCCCCCCAGGCCCGCGGCGCACCCGACCCTGGAGCCCCCTGGCCGGCTGCAGCCACAGGGAACGGGGGTTCTGAGTTGGCAGGCCCCATTCCCGAAGCATCCACGGGCACTTCCCGAAGGGCTGACACCTGCTGCGCCTCAGCAGCCAGCCAACCTCCCTCCCTCTGGCCGGGCACTGCAAGCCACACAGCCACTTGTGTCCCCTGTGTCCCTCCCTGGAGGCCGCAGCGCGTTTTGGGTTTTGGCGCGGACGGGCCCCTCTCGGCTTCCGTAGTCCATTTGCCCCCGGAGCCTGCCAGACCCCTGGCTCTAGGAGGCTGCCCAGGGGCGCTGCCAACAGCCCCCAGGTGCTGGCTAGCCGCCTCGGCCGGCCATGGGGGGAGCACACACACCTGCGGGTGTCCCCGGGCCGCACACACGAACTGCCCCGTGCTTCCCGGCGTTGAATATAGGCCCCCCGGGAAGCCCCACCCGCCCTAGGGGCTTGTCGGGTGGGGCCGACGCACGGTGGGTGAGTGGGGAGGGCTGCTGCTGGCACACACCCACTCCTGAAACCCACTGGGGCGGTCCAAGGGCGAGGAGCTCGGAGCTCGGTCAGGGCTGTCCCAGCAGAACTTTTTGAGGGTGGACGGACACGCCCGCGGGCAATCAGGTGTTGCGGGCAGGCCCCGGGGGCAGGCCCTGCTGAGTCCCCGAGCGCCACCTGGGTTCCTGCCACCACCCTTGGGCCGGGATGAGGTGCCACCTTGTGCGTAGAAGCCTTGCACACAGGCAAGAAGCCCCCCAGGCCCGCGGCGCACCCGACCCTGGAGCCCCCTGGCCGGCTGCAGCCACAGGGAACGGGGGTTCTGAGTTGGCAGGCCCCATTCCCGAAGCATCCACGGGCACTTCCCGAAGGGCTGACACCTGCTGCGCCTCAGCAGCCAGCCAACCTCCCTCCCTCTGGCCGGGCACTGCAAGCCACACAGCCACTTGTGTCCCCTGTGTCCCTCCCTGGAGGCCGCAGCGCGTTTTGGGTTTTGGCGCGGACGGGCCCCTCTCGGCTTCCGTAGTCCATTTGCCCCCGGAGCCTGCCAGACCCCTGGCTCTAGGAGGCTGCCCAGGGGCGCAGCCAACAGCCCCCAGGTGCTGGCTAGCCGCAGCAGCCGGCCAAGGGGGAGCACACACACCTGCGGGTGTCCCCAGGCCGCACACACGGACTGCCCCGCGCTTCCCGGCGTTGCAAATAGGTCCCCCGGGAAGCCCTGCCGGCCCTAGGGGCTTGTCGGGCGGGGCCGACGCACGGTGGGTGAGTGGGGAGGGCTGCTGCTGGCACACACCCACTCCTGAAGCCCACTGGGGCGGTCCAAGGGCGAGGAGCTCGGAGCTCGGTCAGGGCTGTCCCAGCAGAACTTTTTGAGAGTGGACGGACACGCCCGCGGGCAATCAGGTGTTGCGGGCAGGCCCCGGGGGCAGGCCCTGCTGAGTCCCCGAGCGCCACCTGGGTTCCTGCCACCACCCTTGGGCCGGGATGAGGTGCCACCTTGTGCGTAGAAGCCCTGCACACAGGCAAGAAGCCCCCCAGGCCCGCGGCGCACCCGACCCTGGAGCCCCCTGGCCGGCTGCAGCCACAGGGAACGCGGGTTCTGAGTTGGCAGGCCCCATTCCCGAAGCATCCACGGGCACTTCCCAAAGGGCTGACACCTGCTGCGCCTCAGCAGCCAGCCAACCTCCCTCCCTCTGGCCGGGCACTGCAAGCCACACAGCCACTTGTGTCCCCTGTGTCCCTCCCTGGAGGCCGCAGCGCGTTTTGGGTTTTGGCGCGGACGGGCCCCTCACGGCTTCCGTAGTCCATTTGCCCCCGGAGCCTGCCAGACCCCTGGCTCTAGGAGGCTGCCCAGGGGCGCTGCCAACAGCCCCCAGGTGCTGGCTAGCCGCGTCGGCCGGCCATGGGGGGAGCATACACACCTGCGGGTGTCCCCGGGCCGCACACACGAACTGCCCCGCGCTTCCCGGCGTTGCAAATAGGCCCAACGGGAAGCCCCACCCGACCTAGGGGCTTGTCGGGTGGGGCCGACGCACGGTGGGTGAGTGGGGAGGGCTGCTGCTGGCACACACCCACTCCTGAAGCCCACTGGGGCGGTCCAAGGGCGAGGAGCTCGGAGCTCGGTCAGGGCTGTCCCAGCAGAACTTTCTGAGGGTGGACGGACACGCCCGCGGGCAATCTTGTGTTGTGGGCAGGCCCCGGGGGCAGGCCCTGCTGAGTCCCCGAGCGCCACCTGGGTTCCTGCCACCACCCTTGGGCCGGGATGAGGTGCCACCTTGTGCGTAGAAGCCCTGCACACAGGCAAGAAGCCCCCCAGGCCCGCGGCGCACCCGACCCTGGAGCCCCCTGGCCGGCTGCAGCCACAGGGAACGGGGGTTCTGAGTTGGCAGGCCCCATTCCCGAAGCATCCACGGGCACTTCCCGAAGGGCTGACACCTGCTGCGCCTCAGCAGCCAGCCAACCTCCCTCCCTCTGGTCGGGCACTGCAAGCCACACAGCCACTTGTGTCCCCTGTGTCCCTCCCTAGAGGCCGCAGCGCGTTTTGGGTTTTGGCGCGGACGGGCCCCTCTCGGCTTCCGTAGTCCATTTGCCCCCGGAGCCTGCCAGACCCCTGGCTCTAGGAGGCTGCCCAGGGGCGCTGCCAACAGCCCCCAGGTGCTGGCTAGCCGCCTCGGCCAGCCATGGGGGGAGCACACACACCTGCGGGTGTCCCCGGGCCGCACACACGAACTGCCCCGCGCTTCCTGGCTTTGCAAATAGGCCCCCTGGGAAGCCCCACCCGCCCTAGGGGCTTGTCGGGTGGGGCCGACGCACGGTGGGTGAGTGGGGAGGGCTGCTGCTGGCACACACCCACTCCTGAAGCCCACTGGGGCGGTCCAAGGGCGAGGAGCTCGGAGCTCGGTCAGGGCTGTCCCAGCAGAACTTTTTGAGGGTGGACGGACACGCCCGCGGGCAATCAGGTGTTGCGGGCAAGTCCCGGGGGCAGGCCCTGCTGAGTCCCCGAGCGCCACCTGGGTTCCTGCCACCACCCTTGGGCCGGGATGAGGTGCCACCTTGTGCGTAGAAGCCCTGCACACAGGCAAGAAGCCCCCCAGGCCCGCGGCGCACCCGACCCTGGAGCCCCCTGGCCGGCTGCAGCCACAGGGAACGGGGGTTCTGAGTTGGCAGGCCCCATTCCCGAAGCATCCACGGGCACTTCCCGAAGGGCTGACACCTGCTGCGCCTCAGCAGCCAGGCAACCTCCCTCCCTCTGGCCGGGCACTGCAAGCCACACAGCCACTTGTGTCCCCTGTGTCCCTCCCTGGAGGCCGCAGCGCGTTTTGGGTTTTGGCGCGGACGGGCCCCTCTCGGCTTCCGTAGTCCATTTGCCCCCGGAGCCTGCCAGACCCCTGGCTCTAGGAGGCTGCCCAGGGGCGCTGCCAACAGCCCCCAGGTGCTGGCTAGCCGCCTCGGCCGGCCATGGGGGGAGCACACACACCTGCGGGTGTCCCCGGGCCGCACACACGAACTGCCCCGTGCTTCCCGGCGTTGAATATAGGCCCCCCGGGAAGCCCCACCCGCCCTAGGGGCTTGTCGGGTGGGGCCGACGCACGGTGGGTGAGTGGGGAGGGCTGCTGCTGGCACACACCCACTCCTGAAACCCACTGGGGCGTTCCAAGGGCGAGGAGCTCAGAGCTCGGTCAGGGCTGTCCCAGCAGAACTTTTTGAGGGTGGACGGACACGCCCGCGGGCAATCAGGTGTTGCGGGCAGGCCCCGGGGGCAGGCCCTGCTGAGTCCCCGAGCGCCACCTGGGTTCCTGCCACCACCCTTGGGCCGGGATGAGGTGCCACCTTGTGCGTAGAAGCCTTGCACACAGGCAAGAAGCCCCCCAGGCCCGCGGCGCACCCGACCCTGGAGCCCCCTGGCCGGCTGCAGCCACAGGGAACGGGGGTTCTGAGTTGGCAGGCCCCATTCCCGAAGCATCCACGGGCACTTCCCGAAGGGCTGACACCTGCTGCGCCTCAGCAGCCAGCCAACCTCCCTCCCTCTGGCCGGGCACTGCAAGCCACACAGCCACTTGTGTCCCCTGTGTCCCTCCCTGGAGGCCGCAGCGCGTTTTGGGTTTTGGCGCGGACGGGCCCCTCTCGGCTTCCGTAGTCCATTTGCCCCCGGAGCCTGCCAGACCCCTGGCTCTAGGAGGCTGCCCAGGGGCGCAGCCAACAGCCCCCAGGTGCTGGCTAGCCGCAGCAGCCGGCCACGGGGGAGCACACACACCTGCGGGTGTCCCCAGGCCGCACACACGGACTGCCCCGCGCTTCCCGGCGTTGCAAATAGGTCCCCCGGGAAGCCCTGCCGGCCCTAGGGGCTTGTCGGGCGGGGCCGACGCACGGTGGGTGAGTGGGGAGGGCTGCTGCTGGCACACACCCACTCCTGAAGCCCACTGGGGCGGTCCAAGGGCGAGGAGCTCGGAGCTCGGTCAGGGCTGTCCCAGCAGAACTTTTTGAGAGTGGACGGACACGCCCGCGGGCAATCAGGTGTTGCGGGCAGGCCCCGGGGGCAGGCCCTGCTGAGTCCCCGAGCGCCACCTGGGTTCCTGCCACCACCCTTGGGCCGGGATGAGGTGCCACCTTGTGCGTAGAAGCCCTGCACACAGGCAAGAAGCCCCCCAGGCCCGCGGCGCACCCGACCCTGGAGCCCCCTGGCCGGCTGCAGCCACAGGGAACGCGGGTTCTGAGTTGGCAGGCCCCATTCCCGAAGCATCCACGGGCACTTCCCAAAGGGCTGACACCTGCTGCGCCTCAGCAGCCAGCCAACCTCCCTCCCTCTGGCCGGGCACTGCAAGCCACACAGCCACTTGTGTCCCCTGTGTCCCTCCCTGGAGGCCGCAGCGCGTTTTGGGTTTTGGCGCGGACGGGCCCCTCACGGCTTCCGTAGTCCATTTGCCCCCGGAGCCTGCCAGACCCCTGGCTCTAGGAGGCTGCCCAGGGGCGCTGCCAACAGCCCCCAGGTGCTGGCTAGCCGCGTCGGCCGGCCATGGGGGGAGCATACACACCTGCGGGTGTCCCCGGGCCGCACACACGAACTGCCCCGCGCTTCCCGGCGTTGCAAATAGGCCCAACGGGAAGCCCCACCCGACCTAGGGGCTTGTCGGGTGGGGCCGACGCACGGTGGGTGAGTGGGGAGGGCTGCTGCTGGCACACACCCACTCCTGAAGCCCACTGGGGCGGTCCAAGGGCGAGGAGCTCGGAGCTCGGTCAGGGCTGTCCCAGCAGAACTTTCTGAGGGTGGACGGACACGCCCGCGGGCAATCTTGTGTTGTGGGCAGGCCCCGGGGGCAGGCCCTGCTGAGTCCCCGAGCGCCACCTGGGTTCCTGCCACCACCCTTGGGCCGGGATGAGGTGCCACCTTGTGCGTAGAAGCCCTGCACACAGGCAAGAAGCCCCCCAGGCCCGCGGCGCACCCGACCCTGGAGCCCCCTGGCCGGCTGCAGCCACAGGGAACGGGGGTTCTGAGTTGGCAGGCCCCATTCCCGAAGCATCCACGGGCACTTCCCGAAGGGCTGACACCTGCTGCGCCTCAGCAGCCAGCCAAACTCCCTCCCTCTGGTCGGGCACTGCAAGCCACACAGCCACTTGTGTCCCCTGTGTCCCTCCCTAGAGGCCGCAGCGCGTTTTGGGTTTTGGCGCGGACGGGCCCCTCTCGGCTTCCGTAGTCCATTTGCCCCCGGAGCCTGCCAGACCCCTGGCTCTAGGAGGCTGCCCAGGGGCGCTGCCAACAGCCCCCAGGTGCTGGCTAGCCGCCTCGGCCGGCCATGGGGGGAGCACACACACCTGCGGGTGTCCCCGGGCCGCACACACGAACTGCCCCGCGCTTCCTGGCTTTGCAAATAGGCCCCCTGGGAAGCCCCACCCGCCCTAGGGGCTTGTCGGGTGGGGCCGACGCACGGTGGGTGAGTGGGGAGGGCTGCTGCTGGCACACACCCACTCCTGAAGCCCACTGGGGCGGTCCAAGGGCGAGGAGCTCGGAGCTCGGTCAGGGCTGTCCCAGCAGAACTTTTTGAGGGTGGACGGACACGCCCGCGGGCAATCAGGTGTTGCGGGCAAGTCCCGGGGGCAGGCCCTGCTGAGTCCCCGAGCGCCACCTGGGTTCCTGCCACCACCCTTGGGCCGGGATGAGGTGCCACCTTGTGCGTAGAAGCCCTGCACACAGGCAAGAAGCCCCCCAGGCCCGCGGCGCACCCGACCCTGGAGCCCCCTGGCCGGCTGCAGCCACAGGGAACGGGGGTTCTGAGTTGGCAGGCCCCATTCCCGAAGCATCCACGGGCACTTCCCGAAGGGCTGACACCTGCTGCGCCTCAGCAGCCAGCCAACCTCCCTCCCTCTGGCCGGGCACTGCAAGCCACACAGCCACTTGTGTCCCCTGTGTCCCTCCCTGGAGGCCGCAGCGCGTTTTGGGTTTTGGCGCGGACGGGCCCCTCTCGGCTTCCGTAGTCCATTTGCCCCCGGAGCCTGCCAGACCCCTGGCTCTAGGAGGCTGCCCAGGGGCGCTGCCCACAGCCCCCAGGTGCTGGCTAGCCGCATCGGCCGGCCATGGGGGGAGCACACACACCTGCGGGTGTCCCCGGGCCGCACACACGAACTGCCCCGCGCTTCCCGGCGTTGCAAATAGGCCCCCGGTAAGCCCCACCCGCCCTAGGGGCTTGTCGGGTGGGGCCGACGCACGGTGGGTGAGTGGGGAGGGCTTCTGCTGGCAAACACCCACTCCTGAAGCCCACTGGGGCGGTCCAAGGGCGAGGAGCTCGGAGCTCGGTCAGGGCTGTCCCAGCAGAACTTTTTGAGGGTGGACGGACACGCCCGCGGGCAATCAGGTGTTGCGGGCAGGCCCCGGGGGCAGGCCCTGCTGAGTCCCCGAGCGCCACCTGGGTTTCTGCCACCACCCTTGGGCCGGGATGAGGTGCCACCTTGTGCGTAGAAGCCCTGCACACAGGCAAGAAGCCCCCCAGGCCCGCGGCGCACCCGACCCTGGAGCCCCCTGGCCGGATGCAGCCACAGGGAACAGGGGTTCTTTGTTGGCAGGCCTCATTCCCGAAGCATCCACGGGCACTTCCCGAAGGGCTGACACCTGCTGCGCCTCAGCAGCCAGCCAACCTCCCTCCCTCTGGTCGGGCACTGCAAGCCACACAGCCACTTGTGTCCCCTGTGTCCCTCCCTGGAGGCCGCAGCGCGTTTTGGGTTTTGGCGCAGACAGGCCCCTCTCGGCTTCCGTAGTCCATTTGCCCCCGGAGCCTGCCAGACCCCTGGCTCTAGGAGGCTGCCCAGGGGCGCTGCCAACAGCCCCCAGGTGCTGGCTAGCCGCAGCAGCCGGCCACGGGGGAGCACACACACCTGCGGGTGTCCCCAGGCCGCACACACGGACTGCCCCGCGCTTCCCGGCATTGCAAATAGGTCCCCCGGGAAGCCCCGCCAGCCCTAGGGGCTTGTCGGGCGAGGCCGACGCACGGTGGGTGAGTGGGGAGGGCTGCTGCTGGCACACACCCACTCCTGAAGCCCACTGGGGCGGTCCAAGGGCGAGGAGCTCGGAGCTCGGTCAGGGCTGTCCCAGCAGAACTTTTTGAGGGTGGACGGACACGCCCGCGGGCAATCAGGTGTTGCGGGCAGGCCCCGGGGGCAGGCCCTGCTGAGTCCCCGAGCGCCACCTGGGTTCCTGCCACCACCCTTGGGCCGGGATGAGGTGCCACCTTGTGCGTAGAAGCCCTGCACACAGGCAAGAAGCCCCCCAGGCCCGTGGCGCACCCGACCCTGGAGCCCCCTGGCCGGCTGCAGCCACAGGGAATGGGGGTTCTGAGTTGGCAGGCCCCATTCCCGAAGCATCCACGGGCACTTCCCGAAGGGCTGACACCTGCTGCGCCTCAGCAGCCAGCCAACCTCCCTCCCTCTGGCCGGGCACTGCAAGCCACACAGCCACTTGTGTCCCCTGTGTCCCTCCCTGGAGGCCGCAGCGCGTTTTGGGTTTTGGCGCGGACGGGCCCCTCTCGGCTTCCGTAGTCCATTTGCCCCCGGAGCCTGCCAGACCCCTGGCTCTAGGAGGCTGCCCAGGGGCGCTGCCAACAGCCCCCAGGTGCTGGCTAGCCGCCTCGGCCGGCCATGGGGGGAGCACACACACCTGCGGGTGTCCCCGGGCCGCACACACGAACTGCCCCGCGCTTCCCGGCGTTGCAAATAGGCCCAACGGGAAGCCCCACCCGACCTAGGGGCTTGTCGGGTGGGGCCGACGCACGGTGGGTGAGTGGGGAGGGCTGCTGCTGGCACACACCCACTCCTGAAGCCCACTGGGGCGGTCCAAGGGCGAGGAGCTTGGAGCTCGGTCAGGGCTGTCCCAGCAGAACTTTTTGAGGGTGGACGGACACGCCCGCGGGCAATCAGGTGTTGCGGGCAGGCCCCGGGGGCAGGCCCTGCTGAGTCCCCGAGCGCCACCTGGGTTTCTGCCACCACCCTTGGGCCGGGATGAGGTGCCACCTTGTGCGTAGAAGCCCTGCACACAGGCAAGAAGCCCCCCAGGCCCGCGGCGCACCCGACCCTGGAGCCCCCTGGCCGGATGCAGCCACAGGGAACAGGGGTTCTTTGTTGGCAGGCCTCATTCCCGAAGCATCCACGGGCACTTCCCGAAGGGCTGACACCTGCTGCGCCTCAGCAGCCAGCCAACCTCCCTCCCTCTGGTCGGGCACTGCAAGCCACACAGCCACTTGTGTCCCCTGTGTCCCTCCCTAGAGGCCGCAGCGCGTTTTGGGTTTTGGCGCGGACGGGCCCCTCTCGGCTTCCGTAGTCCATTTGCCCCCGGAGCCTGCCAGACTCCTGGCTCTAGGAGGCTGCCCAGGGGCGCTGCCAACAGCCCCCAGGTGCTGGCTAGCCGCAGCAGCCGGCCACAGGGGAGCACACACACCTGCGGGTGTCCCCAGGCCGCACACACGGACTGCCCCGCGCTTCCCGGCATTGCAAATAGGTCCCCCGGGAAGCCCCGCCAGCCCTAGGGGCTTGTCGGGCGGGGCCGACGCACGGTGGGTGAGTGGGGAGGGCTGCTGCTGGCACACACCCACTCCTGAAGCCCACTGGGGCGGTCCAAGGGCGAGGAGCTCGGAGCTCGGTCAGGGCTGTCCCAGCAGAACTTTTTGAGGGTGGACGGACACGCCCGCGGGCAATCAGGTGTTGCGGGCAGGCCCCGGGGGCAGGCCCTGCTGAGTCCCCGAGCGCCACCTGGGTTCCTGCCACCACCCTTGGGCCGGGATGAGGTGCCACCTTGTGCGTAGAAGCCCTGCACACAGGCAAGAAGCCCCCCAGGCCCGCGGCGCACCCGACCCTGGAGCCCCCTGGCCGGCTGCAGCCACAGGGAACGGGGGTTCTGAGTTGGCAGGCCCCATTCCCGAAGCATCCACGGGCACTTCCCGAAGGGCTGACACCTGCTGCGCCTCAGCAGCCAGCCAACCTCCCTCCCTCTGGCCGGGCACTGCAAGCCACACAGCCACTTGTGTCCCCTGTGTCCCTCCCTGGAGGCCGCAGCGCGTTTTGGGTTTTGGCGCGGACGGGCCCCTCTCGGCTTCCGTAGTCCATTTGCCCCCGGAGCCTGCCAGACCCCTGGCTCTAGGAGGCTGCCCAGGGGCGCTGCCAACAGCCCCCAGGTGCTGGCTAGCCGCCTCGGCCGGCCATGGGGGGAGCAAACACACCTGCGGGTGTCCCCGGGCCGCACACACGAACTGCCCCGCGCTTCCCGGCGTTGCAAATAGGCCCCCTGAGAAGCCCCACCCGCCCTAGGGGCTTGTCGGGTGGGGCCGACGCACGGTGGGTGAGTGGGGAGGGCTGCTGCTGGCACACACCCACTCCTGAAGCCCACTGGGGCGGTCCAAGGGCGAGGAGCTCGGAGCTCGGTCAGGGCTGTCCCAGCAGAACTTTTTGAGGGTGGACGGACACGCCCGCGGGCAATCAGGTGTTGCGGGCAGGCCCCGGGGGCAGGCCCTGCTGAGTCCCCGAGTGCCACCTGGGTTCCTGCCACCACCCTTGGGCCGGGATGAGGTGCCACCTTGTGCGTAGAAGCCCTGCACACAGGCAAGAAGCCCCCCAGGCCCGCGGCGCACCCGACCCTGGAGCCCCCTGGCCGGCTGCAGCCACAGGGAACGCGGGTTCTGAGTTGGCAGGCCCCATTCCCGAAGCATCCACGGGCACTTCCCAAAGGGCTGACACCTGCTGCGCCTCAGCAGCCAGCCAACCTCCCTCCCTCTGGCCGGGCACTGCAAGCCACACAGCCACTTGTGTCCCCTGTGTCCCTCCCTGGAGGCCGCAGCGCGTTTTGGGTTTTGGCGCGGACGGGCCCCTCTCGGCTTCCGTAGTCCATTTGCCCCCGGAGCCTGCCAGACCCCTGGCTCTAGGAGGCTGCCCAGGGGCGCTGCCAACAGCCCCCAGGTGCTGGCTAGCCGCCTCGTCCGGCAATGGGGGGAGCACACACACCTGCGGGTGTCCCCGGGCCGCACACACGAACTACCCCGCGCTTCCCGGCGTTGCAAATAGGCCCCCCGGTAAGCCCCACCCGCCCTAGGGGCTTGTCGGGTGGGGCCGACGCACGGTGGGTGAGTGGGGAGGGCTGCTGCTGGCACACACCCACTCCTGAAGCCCACAGGGGTGGTCCAAGGGCGAGGAGCTCGGAGCTCGGTCAGGGCTGTCCCAGCAGAACTTTTTGAGGGTGGACGGACACGCCCGCGGGCAATCAGGTGTTGCGGGCAGGCCCCGGGGGCAGGCCCTGCTGAGTCCCCGAGCGCCACCTGGGTTCCTGCCACCACCGTTGGGCCGGGATGAGGTGCCACCTTGTGCGTAGAAGCCCTGCACACAGGCAAGAAGCCCCCCAGGCCCGCGGCGCACCCGACCCTGGAGCCCCCTGGCCGGCTGCAGCCACAGGGAACGGGGGTTCTGAGTTGGCAGGCCCCATTCCCGAAGCATCCACGGGCACTTCCCGAAGGGCTGACACCTGCTGCGCCTCAGCAGCCAGCCAACCTCCCTCCCTCTGGCCGGGCACTGCAAGCCACACAGCCACTTGTGTCCCCTGTGTCCCTCCCTGGAGGCCGCAGCGCGTTTTGGGTTTTGGCGCGGACGGGCCCCTCTCGGCTTCCGTAGTCCATTTGCCCCCGGAGCCTGCCAGACCCCTGGCTCTAGGAGGCTGCCCAGGGGCGCAGCCAACAGCCCCCAGGTGCTGGCTAGCCGCAGCAGCCGGCCACGGGGGAGCACACACACCTGCGGGTGTCCCCAGGCCGCACACACGGACTGCCCCGCTCTTCCCGGCGTTGCAAATAGGTCCCCCGGGAAGCCCTGCCGGCCCTAGGGGCTTGTCGGGCGGGGCCGACGCACGGTGGGTGAGTGGGGAGGGCTGCTGCTGGCACACACCCACTCCTGAAGCCCACTGGGGCGGTCCAAGGGCGAGGAGCTCGGAGCTCGGTCAGGGCTGTCCCAGCAGAACTTTTTGAGGGTGGACGGACACGCCCGCGGGCAATCAGGTGTTGCGGGCAGGCCCCGGGGGCAGGCCCTGCTGAGTCCCCGAGCGCCACCTGGGTTCCTGCCACCACCCTTGGGCCGGGATGAGGTGCCACCTTGTGCGTAGAAGCCCTGCACACAGGCAAGAAGCCCCCCAGGCCCGCGGCGCACCCGACCCTGGAGCCCCCTGGCCGGCTGCAGCCACAGGGAACGCGGGTTCTGAGTTGGCAGGCCCCATTCCCGAAGCATCCACGGGCACTTCCCGAAGGGCTGACACCTGCTGCGCCTCAGCAGCCAGCCAACCTCCCTCCCTCTGGCCGGGCACTGCAAGCCACACAGCCACTTGTGTCCCCTGTGTCCCTCCCTGGAGGCCGCAGCGCGTTTTGGGTTTTGGCGCGGACGGGCCCCTCTCGGCTTCCGTAGTCCATTTGCCCCCGGAGCCTGCCAGACCCCTGGCTCTAGGAGGCTGCCCAGGGGCGCTGCCAACAGCCCCCAGGTGCTGGCTAGCCGCCTCGGCCGGCCATGGGGGGAGCACACACACCTGCGGGTGTCCCCGGGCCGCACACACGAACTGCCCCGCGCTTCCCGGCGTTGCAAATAGGCCCCCTGGGAAGCCCCACCCGCCCTAGGGGCTTGTCGGGTGGGGCCGACGCACGGTGGGTGAGTGGGGAGGGCTGCTGCTGGCACACACCCACTCCTGAAGCCCACTGGGGCGGTCCAAGGGCGAGGAGCTCGGAGCTCGGTCAGGGCTGTCCCAGCAGAACTTTTTGAGGGTGGACGGACACGCCCGCGGGCAATCAGGTGTTGCGGGCAAGTCCCGGGGGCAGGCCCTGCTGAGTCCCCGAGCGCCACCTGGGTTCCTGCCACCACCCTTGGGCCGGGATGAGGTGCCACCTTGTGCGTAGAAGCCCTGCACACAGGCAAGAAGCCCCCAAGGCCCGCGGCGCACCCGACCCTGGAGCCCCCTGGCCGGCTGCAGCCACAGGGAACGGGGGTTCTGAGTTGGCAGGCCCCATTCCCGAAGCATCCACGGGCACTTCCCGAAGGGCTGACACCTGCTGCGCCTCAGCAGCCAGCCAACCTCCCTCGCTCTGGCCGGGCACTGTAAGCCACACAGCCACTTGTGTCCCCTGTGTCCCTCCCTGGAGGCCGCAGCGCGTTTTGGGTTTTGGCGCGGACGGGCCCCTCTCGGCTTCCGTAGTCCATTTGCCCCCGGAGCCTGCCAGACCCCTGGCTCTAGGAGGCTGCCCAGGGGCGCTGCCAACAGCCCCCAGATGCTGGCTAGCCGCAGCAGCCGGCCACGGGGGAGCACACACACCTGCGGGTGTCCCCAGGCCGCACACACGGACTGCCCCGCGCTTCCCAGTGTTGCAAATAGGTCCCCCGGGAAGCCCCGCCGGCCCTAGGGGCTTGTCGGGCGGGGCCGACGCAGGGTGGGTGAGTGGGGAGGGCTGCTGCTGGCACACACCCACTCCTGAAGCCCACTGGGGCGGTCCAAGGGCGAGGAGCTCGGAGCTCGGTCAGGGCTGTCCCAGCAGAACTTTTTGAGGGTGGACGGACACGCCCGCGGGCAATCAGGTGTTGCGGGCAGGCCCCGGGGGCAGGCCCTGCTGAGTCCCCGAGCGCCACCTGGGTTCCTGCCACCACCCTTGGGCCGGGATGAGGTGCCACCTTGTGCGTAGAAGCCCTGCACACAGGCAAGAAGCCCCCCAGGCCCGCGGCGCACCCGACCCTGGAGCCCCCTGGCCGGCTGCAGCCACAGGGAACGGGGGTTCTGAGTTGGCAGGCCCCATTCCCGAAGCATCCACGGGCACTTCCCGAAGGGCTGACACCTGCTGCGCCTCAGCAGCCAGCCAACCTCCCTCCCTCTGGCCGGACACTGCAAGCCACACAGCCACTTGTGTCCCCTGTGTCCCTCCCTGGAGGCCGCAGCGCGTTTTGGGTTTTGGCGCGGACGGGCCCCTCTCGGCTTCCGTAGTCCATTTGCCCCCGGAGCCTGCCAGACCCCTGCCTCTAGGAGGCTGCCCAGGGGCGCTGCCAACAGCCCCCAGGTGCTGGCTAGCCGCAGCAGCCGGCCACGGGGGAGCACACACACCTGCGGGTGTCCCCAGGCCGCACACACGGACTGCCCCGCGCTTCCCGGCATTGCAAATAGGCCCCCGGGAAGCCCCGCCGGCCCTAGGGGCTTGTCGGGCGGGGCCGACGCACGGTGGGTGAGTGGGGAGGGCTGCTGCTGGCACACACCCACTCCTGAAGCCCACTGGGGCGGTCCAAGGGCGAGGAGCTCGGAGCTCGGTCAGGGCTGTCCCAGCAGAACTTTTGAGGGTGGACGGACACGCCCGCGGGCAATCAGGTGTTGCGGGCAGGCCCCGGGGGCAGGCCCTGCTGAGTCCCCGAGCGCCACCTGGGTTCCTGCCACCACCCTTGGGCCGGGATGAGGTGCCACCTTGTGCGTAGAAGCCCTGCACACAGGCAAGAAGCCCCCCAGGCCCGCGGCGCACCCGACCCTGGAGCCCCCTGGCCGGCTGCAGCCACAGGGAACGGGGGTTCTGAGTTGGCAGGCCCCATTCCCGAAGCATCCACGGGCACTTCCCGAAGGGCTGACACCTGCTGCGCCTCAGCAGCCAGCCAACCTCCCTCCCTCTGGCCGGGCACTGCAAGCCACACAGCCACTTGTGTCCCCTGTGTCCCTCCCTGGAGGCCGCAGCGCGTTTTGGGTTTTGGCGCGGACGGGCCCCTCTCGGCTTCTGTAGTCCATTTGCCCCCGGAGCCTGCCAGACCCCTGGCTCTAGGAGGCTGCCCAGGGGCGCTGCCAACAGCCCCCAGGTGCTGGCTAGCCGCAGCAGCCGGCCACGGGGGAGCACACACACCTGCGGGTGTCCCCAGGCCGCACACACGGACTGCCCCGCGCTTCCCGGCGTTGCAAATATGTCCCCCGGGAAGCCCCGCCGGCCCTAGGGGCTTGTCGGGCGGGGCCGACGCACGGTGGGTGAGTGGGGAGGGCTGCTGCTGGCACACACCCACTCCTGAAGCCCACTGGGGCGGTCCAAGGGCGAGGAGCTCGGAGCTCGGTCAGGGCTGTCCCAGCAGAACTTTTTGAGGGTGGACGGACACGCCCGCGGGCAATCAGGTGTTGCGGGCAGGCCCCGGGGGCAGGCCCTGCTGAGTCCCCGAGCGCCACCTGGGTTCCTGCCAGCACCCTTGGGCCGGGATGAGGTGCCACCTTGTGCGTAGAAGCCCTGCACACAGGCAAGAAGCCCCCCAGGCCCGCGGCGCACCCGACCCTGGAGCCCCCTGGCCGGCTGCAGCCACAGGGAACGGGGGTTCTGAGTTGGCAGGCCCCATTCCCGAAGCATCCACGGGCACTTCCCGAAGGGCTGACACCTGCTGCGCCTCAGCAGCCAGCCAACCTCCCTCCCTCTGGCCGGGCACTGCAAGCCACACAGCCACTTGTGTCCCCTGTGTCCCTCCCTGGAGGCCGCAGCGCGTTTTGGGTTTTGCGCGGACGGGCCCCTCTCGGCTTCCGTAGTCCATTTGCCCCCGGAGCCTGCCAGACCCCTGGCTCTAGGAGGCTGCCCAGGGGCGCTGCCAACAGCCCCCAGGTGCTGGCTAGCCGCAGCAGCCGGCCACGGGGGAGCACACACACCTGCGGGTGTCCCCAGGCCGCACACACGGACTGCCCCGCGCTTCCCGGCGTTGCAAATAGGTCCCCCGGGAAGCCCCGCCGGCCCTAGGGGCTTGTCGGGCGGGGCCGACGCACGGTGGGTGAGTGGGGAGGGCTGCTGCTGGCACACACCCACTCCTGAAGCCCACTGGGGCGGTCCAAGGGCGAGGAGCTTGGAGCTCGGTCAGGGCTGTCCCAGCAGAACTTTTTGAGGGTGGACGGACACGCCCGCGGGCCATCAGGTGTTGCGGGCAGGCCCCGGGGGCAGGCCCTGCTGAGTCCCCGAGCGCCACCTGGGTTCCTGCCACCACCCTTGGGCCGGGATGAGGTGCCACCTTGTGCGTAGAAGCCCTGCACACAGGCAAGAAGCCCCCCAGGCCCGCGGCGCACCCGACCCTGGAGCCCCCTGGCCGGATGCAACCACAGGGTACGGTGGTTCTGAGTTGGCAGGCCCCATTCCCGAAGCATCCACGGGCACTTCCCGAAGGGCTGACACCTGCTGCGCCTCAGCAGCCAGCCAACCTCCCTCCCTCTGGCCGGGCACTGCAAGCCACACAGCCACTTGTGTCCCCTGTGTCCCTCCCTGGAGGCCGCAGCGCGTTTTGGATTTTGGCGCGGACGGGCCCCTCTCGGCTTCCGTAGTCCATTTGCCCCCGGAGCCTGCCAGACCCCTGGCTCTAGGAGGCTGCCCAGGGGTGCTGCCAACAGCCCCCAGGTGCTGGCTAGCCGCAGCAGCCGGCCACGGGGGAGCACACACACCTGTGGGTGTCCCCAGGCCGCACACACGGACTGCCCCGCGCTTCCCGGCGTTGCAAATAGGTCCCCCGGGAAGCCCCGCCGGCCCTAGGGGCTTGTCTGGCGGGGCCGACGCACGGTGGGTGAGTGGGGAGGGCTGCTGCTGGCACACACCCACTCCTGAAGCCCACTGGGGCGGTCCAAGGGCGAGGAGCTCGGAGCTCGGTCAGGGCTGTCCCAGCAGAACTTTTTGAGGGTGGACGGACACGCCCGCGGGCCATCAGGTGTTGCGGGCAGGCACCGGGGGCAGGCCCTGCTGAGTCCCCGAGCGCCACCTGGGTTCCTGCCACCACCCTTGGGCCGGGATGAGGTGCCACCTTGTGCGTAGAAGCCCTGCACACAGGCAAGAAGCCCCCAAGGCCCGCGGCGCACCCGACCCTGGAGCCCCCTGGCCGGCTGCAGCCACAGGGAACGGGGGTTCTGAGTTGGCAGGCCCCATTCCCGAAGCATCCACGGGCACTTCCCGAAGGGCTGACACCTGCTGCGCCTCAGCAGCCAGCCAACCTCCCTCCCTCTGGTCGGGCACTGCAAGCCACACAGCCACTTGTGTCCCCTGTGTCCCTCCCTGGAGGCCGCAGCGCGTTTTGGGTTTTGGCGCGGACGGGCCCCTCTCGGCTTCCATAGTCCATTTGCCCCCGGAGCCTGCCAGACCCCTGGCTCTAGGAGGCTGCCCAGGGGCGCTGCCAACAGCCCCCAGGTGCTGGCTAGCCGCAGCAGCCGGCCACGGGGGAGCACACACACCTGCGGGTGTCCCCAGGCCGCACACACGGACTGCCCCGCGCTTCCCGGCGTTGCAAATAGGCCCCCCGGGAAGCCCCGCCGGCCCTAGGGGCTTGTCGGGCGGGGCCGACGCACGGTGGGTGAGTGGGGAGGGCTGCTGCTGGCACACACCCACTCCTGAAGCCCACTGGGGCGGTCCAAGGGCGAGGAGCTCGGAGCTCGGTCAGGGCTGTCCCAGCAGAACTTTTTGAGGGTGGACGGACACGCCCGTGGGCCATCAGCTGTTGCGGGCAGGTCCCGGGGGCAGGCCCTGCTGAGTCCCCGAGCGCCACCTGGGTTCCTGCCACCACCCTTGGGCCGGGATGAGGTGCCACCTTGTGCGTAGAAGCCCTGCACACAGGCAAGAAGCCCCCCAGGCCCGCGGCGCACCCGACCCTGGAGCCCCCTGGCCGGATGCAGCCACAGGGAACGGGGGTTCTTTGTTGGCAGGCCCCATTCCCGAAGCATCCACGGGCACTTCCCGAAGGGCTGACACCTGCTGCGCCTCAGCAGCCAGCCAACCTCCCTCCCTCTGGTCGGGCACTGCAAGCCACACAGCCACTTGTGTCCCCTGTGTCCCTCCCTGGAGGCCGCAGTGCGTTTTGGGTTTTGGCGCGGACGGGCCCCTCTCGGCTTCCGTAGTCCATTTGCCCCCGGAGCCTGCCAGACCCCTGGCTCTAGGAGGCTGCCCAGGGGCGCTGCCAACAGCCCCCAGGTGCTGGCTAGCCGCAGCAGCCGGCCACGGGGGAGCACACACACCTGCGGGTGTCCCCAGGCCGCACACACGGACTGCCCCGCGCTTCCCGGCGTTGCAAATAGGCCCCCCGGGAAGCCCCGCCGGCCCTAGGGGCTTGTCGGGCGGGGCCGACGCACGGTGGGTGAGTGGGGAGGGCTGCTGCTGGCACACACCCACTCCTGAAGCCCACTGGGGCGGTCCAAGGGCGAGGAGCTCGGAGCTCGGTCAGGGCTGTCCCAGCAGAACTTTTTGAGGGTGGACGGATACGCCCGTGGGCCATCAGCTGTTGCGGGCAGGTCCCGGGGGCAGGCCCTGCTGAGTCCCCGAGCGCCACCTGGGTTCCTGCCACCACCCTTGGGCCGGGATGAGGTGCCACCTTGTGCGTAGAAGCCCTGCACACAGGCAAGAAGCCCCCCAGGCCCGCGGCGCACCCGACCCTGGAGCCCCCTGGCCGGCTGCAGCCACAGGGAACGGGGGTTCTGAGTTGGCAGGCCCCATTCCCGAAGCATCCACGGGCACTTCCCGAAGGGCTGACACCTGCTGCGCCTCAGCAGCCAGCCAACCTCCCTCCCTCTGGTCGGGCACTGCAAGCCACACAGCCACTTGTGTCCCCTGTGTCCCTCCCTGGAGGCCGCAGCGCGTTTTGGGTTTTGGCGCGGACGGGCCCCTCTCGGCTTCCGTAGTCCATTTGCCCCCGGAGCCTGCCAGACCCCTGGCTCTAGGAGGCTGCCCAGGGGCGCTGCCAACAGCCCCCAGGTGCTGGCTAGCCGCAGCAGCCGGCCACGGGGGAGCACACACACCTGCGGGTGTCCCCAGGCCGCACACACGGACTGCCCCGCGCTTCCCGGCGTTGCAAATAGGTCCCCCGGGAAGCCCCGCCGGCCCTAGGGGCTTGTCGGGCGGGGCCGACGCACGGTGGGTGAGTGGGGAGGGCTGCTGCTGGCACACACCCACTCCTGAAGCCCACTGGGGCGGTCCAAGGGCGAGGAGCTCGGAGCTCGGTCAGGGCTGTCCCAGCAGAACTTTTTGAGGGTGGACGGACACGCCCGCGGGCCATCAGGTGTTGCGGGCAGGCCCCGGGGGCAGGCCCTGCTGAGTCCCCGAGCGCCACCTGGGTTCCTGCCACCACCCTTGGGCCGGGATGAGGTGCCACCTTGTGCGTAGAAGCCCTGCACACAGGCAAGAAGCCCCCCAGGCCCGCGGCGCACCCGACCCTGGAGCCCCCTGGCCGGATGCAACCACAGGGTACGGTGGTTCTGAGTTGGCAGGCCCCATTCCCGAAGCATCCACGGGCACTTCCCGAAGGGCTGACACCTGCTGCGCCTCAGCAGCCAGCCAACCTCCCTCCCTCTGGCCGGGCACTGCAAGCCACACAGCCACTTGTGTCCCCTGTGTCCCTCCCTGGAGGCCGCAGCGCGTTTTGGGTTTTGGCGCGGACGGGCCCCTCTCGGCTTCCGTAGTCCATTTGCCCCCGGAGCCTGCCAGACCCCTGGCTCTAGGAGGCTGCCCAGGGGTGCTGCCAACAGCCCCCAGGTGCTGGCTAGCCGCAGCAGCCGGCCACGGGGGAGCACACACACCTGCGGGTGTCCCCAGGCCGCACACACGGACTGCCCCGCGCTTCCCGGCGTTGCAAATAGGTCCCCCGGGAAGCCCCGCCGGCCCTAGGGGCTTGTCTGGCGGGGCCGACGCACGGTGGGTGAGTGGGGAGGGCTGCTGCTGGCACACACCCACTCCTGAAGCCCACTGGGGCGGTCCAAGGGCGAGGAGCTCGGAGCTCGGTCAGGGCTGTCCCAGCAGAACTTTTTGAGGGTGGACGGACACGCCCGCGGGCCATCAGGTGTTGCGGGCAGGCACCGGGGGCAGGCCCTGCTGAGTCCCCGAGCGCCACCTGGTTTCCTGCCACCACCCTTGGGCCGGGATGAGGTGCCACCTTGTGCGTAGAAGCCCTGCACACAGGCAAGAAGCCCCCAAGGCCCGCGGCGCACCCGACCCTGGAGCCCCCTGGCCGGCTGCAGCCACAGGGAACGGGGGTTCTGAGTTGGCAGGCCCCATTCCCGAAGCATCCACGGGCACTTCCCGAAGGGCTGACACCTGCTGCGCCTCAGCAGCCAGCCAACCTCCCTCCCTCTGGTCGGGCACTGCAAGCCACACAGCCACTTGTGTCCCCTGTGTCCCTCCCTGGAGGCCGCAGCGCGTTTTGGGTTTTGGCGCGGACGGGCCCCTCTCGGCTTCCGTAGTCCATTTGCCCCCGGAGCCTGCCAGACCCCTGGCTCTAGGAGGCTGCCCAGGGGCGCTGCCAACAGCCCCCAGGTGCTGGCTAGCCGCAGCAGCCGGCCACGGGAGAGCACACACACCTGCGGGTGTCCCCAGGCCGCACACACGGACTGCCCCGCGCTTCCCGGCGTTGCAAATAGGCCCACCGGGAAGCCCCGCCGGCCCTAGGGTCTTGTCGGGCGGGGCCGACGCACGGTGGGTGAGTGGGGAGGGCTGCTGCTGGCACACACCCACTCCTGAAGCCCACTGGGGCGGTCCAAGGGCGAGGAGCTCGGAGCTCCGTCAGGGCTGTCCCAGCAGAACTTTTTGAGGGTGGACGGACACGCCCGCGGGCCGTCAGGTGTTGTGGGCAGGTCCCGGGGGCAGGCCCTGCTGAGTCCCCGAGCGCCACCTGGGTTCCTGCCACCACCCTTGGGCCGGGATGAGGTGCCACCTTGTGCGTAGAAGCCCTGCACACAGGCAAGAAGCCCCCAGGCCCGCGGCGCACCCGACCCTGGAGCCCCCTGGCCGGCTGCAGCCACAGGGAACGGGGGTTCTGAGTTGGCAGGCCCCATTCCCGAAGCATCCACGGGCACTTCCCGAAGGGCTGACACCTGCTGCGCCTCAGCAGCCAGCCAACCTCCCTCCCTCTGGTCGGGCACTGCAAGCCACACAGCCACTTGTGTCCCCTGTGTCCCTCCCTGGAGGCCGCAGCGCGTTTTGGGTTTTGGCGCGGACGGGCCCCTCTCGGCTTCCGTAGTCCATTTGCCCCCGGAGCCTGCCAGACCCCTGGCTCTAGGAGGCTGCCCAGGGGCGCTGCCAACAGCCCCCAGGTGCTGGCTAGCCGCAGCAGCCGGCCACGGGGGAGCACACACACCTGCGGGTGTCCCCAGGCCGCACACACGGACTGCCCCGCGCTTCCCGGCGTTGCAAATAGGCCCCCCGGGAAGCCCCGCCGGCCCTAGGGGCTTGTCGGGCGGGGCCGACGCACGGTGGGTGAGTGGGGAGGGCTGCTGCTGGCACACACCCACTCCTGAAGCCCACTGGGGCGGTCCAAGGGCGAGGAGCTCGGAGCTCGGTCAGGGCTGTCCCAGCAGAACTTTTTGAGGGTGGACGGACACGCCCGCGGGCCGTCAGCTGTTGCGGGCAGGCACCGGGGGCAGGCCCTGCTGAGTCCCCGAGCGCCACCTGGGTTCCTGCCACCACCCTTGGGCCGGGATGAGGTGCCACCTTGTGCGTAGAAGCCCTGCACACAGGCAAGAAGCCCCCCAGGCCCGCGGCGCACCCGACCCTGGAGCCCCCTGGCCGGCTGCAGCCACAGGGAACGGGGGTTCTTTGTTGGCAGGCCCCATTCCCGAAGCATCCACGGGCACTTCCCGAAGGGCTGACACCTGCTGCGCCTCAGCAGCCAGCCAACCTCCCTCCCTCTGGTCGGGCACTGCAAGCCACACAGCCACTTGTGTCCCCTGTGTCCCTCCCTGGAGGCCGCAGCGCGTTTTGGGTTTTGGCGCGGACGGGCCCCTCTCGGCTTCCGTAGTCCATTTGCCCCCGGAGCCTGCCAGACCCCTGGCTCTAGGAGGCTGCCCAGGGGCGCTGCCAACAGCCCCCAGGTGCTGGCTAGCCGCAGCAGCCGGCCACGGGGGAGCACACACACCTGCGGGTGTCCCCAGGCCGCACACACGGACTGCCCCGCGCTTCCCGGCGTTGCAAATAGGCCCCCCGGGAAGCCCCGCCGGCCCTAGGGGCTTGTCGGGCGGGGCCGACGCACGGTGGGTGAGTGGGGAGGGCTGCTGCTGGCACACACCCACTCCTGAAGCCCACTGGGGCGGTCCAAGGGCGAGGAGCTCGGAGCTCGGTCAGGGCTGTCCCAGCAGAACTTTTTGAGGGTGGACGGACACGCCCGCGGGCCGTCAGGTGTTGCGGGCAGGCACCGGGGGCAGGCCCTGCTGAGTCCCCGAGCGCCACCTGGGTTCCTGCCACCACCCTTGGGCCGGGATGAGGTGCCACCTTGTGCGTAGAAGCCCTGCACACAGGCAAGAAGCCCCCCAGGCCCGCGGCGCACCCGACCCTGGAGCCCCCTGGCCGGCTGCAGCCACAGGGAACGGGGGTTCTGAGTTGGCAGGCCCCATTCCCGAAGCATCCACGGGCACTTCCCGAAGGGCTGACACCTGCTGCGCCTCAGCAGCCAGCCAACCTCCCTCCCTCTGGTCGGGCACTGCAAGCCACACAGCCACTTGTGTCCCCTGTGTCCCTCCCTGGAGGCCGCAGCGCGTTTTGGGTTTTGGCGCGGACGGGCCCCTCTCGGCTTCCGTAGTCCATTTGCCCCCGGAGCCTGCCAGACCCCTGGCTCTAGGAGGCTGCCCAGGGGCGCTGCCAACAGCCCCCAGGTGCTGGCTAGCCGCAGCAGCTGGCCACGGGGGAGCACACACACCTGCGGGTGTCCCCAGGCCGCACACACGGACTGCCCCGCGCTTCCCGGCGTTGTAAATAGGCACCCCGGGAAGCCCCGCCGGCCCTAGGGGCTTGTCGGGCGGGGCCGACGCACGGTGGGTGAGTGGGGAGGGCTGCTGCTGGCACACACCCACTCCTGAAGCCCACTGGGGCGGTCCAAGGGCGAGGAGCTCGGAGCTCGGTCAGGGCTGTCCCAGCAGAACTTTTTGAGGGTGGACGGACACGCCCGCGGGCCATCAGCTGTTGCGGGCAGGCACCGGGGGCAGGCCCTGCTGAGTCCCCGAGCACCACCTGGGTTCCTGCCACCACCCTTGGGCCGGGATGAGGTGCCACCTTGTGCGTAGAAGCCCTGCACACAGGCAAGAAGCCCCCCAGGCCCGCGGCGCACCCGACCCTGGAGCCCCCTGGCCGGCTGCAGCCACAGGGAACGGGGGTTCTGAGTTGGCAGGCCCCATTCCCGAAGCATCCACGGGCACTTCCCGAAGGGCTGACACCTGCTGCGCCTCAGCAGCCAGCCAACCTCCCTCCCTCTGGTCGGGCACTGCAAGCCACACAGCCACTTGTGTCCCCTGTGTCCCTCCCTGGAGGCCGCAGCGCGTTTTGGGTTTTGGCGCGGACGGGCCCCTCTCGGCTTCCGTAGTCCATTTGCCCCCGGAGCCTGCCAGACCCCTGGCTCTAGGAGGCTGCCCAGGGGCGCTGCCAACAGCCCCCAGGTGCTGGCTAGCCGCAGCAGCCGGCCACGGGGGAGCACACACACCTGCGGGTGTCCCCAGGCCGCACACACGGACTGCCCCGCGCTTCCCGGCGTTGCAAATAGGCCCCCCGGGAAGCCCCGCCGGCCCTAGGGGCTTGTCGGGCGGGGCCGACGCACGGTGGGTGAGTGGGGAGGGCTGCTGCTGGCACACACCCACTCCTGAAGCCCACTGGGGCGGTCCAAGGGCGAGGAGCTCGGAGCTCGGTCAGGGCTGTCCCAGCAGAACTTTTTGAGGGTGGACGGACACGCCCGCGGGCCATCAGCTGTTGCGGGCAGGCACCGGGGGCAGGCCCTGCTGAGTCCCCGAGCGCCACCTGGGTTCCTGCCACCACCCTTGGGCCGGGATGAGGTGCCACCTTGTGCGTAGAAGCCCTGCACACAGGCAAGAAGCCCCCCAGGCCCGCGGCGCACCCAACCCTGGAGCCCCCTGGCCGGCTGCAGCCACAGGGAACGGGGGTTCTTTGTTGGCAGGCCCCATTCCCGAAGCATCCACGGGCACTTCCCGAAGGGCTGACACCTGCTGCGCCTCAGCAGCCAGCCAACCTCCCTCCCTCTGGTCGGGCACTGCAAGCCACACAGCCACTTGTGTCCCCTGTGTCCCTCCCTGGAGGCCGCAGCGCGTTTTGGGTTTTGGCGCGGACGGGCCCCTCTCGGCTTCCGTAGTCCATTTGCCCCCGGAGCCTGCCAGACCCCTGGCTCTAGGAGGCTGCCCAGGGGCGCTGCCAACAGCCCCCAGGTGCTGGCTAGCCGCAGCAGCCGGCCACGGGGGAGCACACACACCTGCGGGTGTCCCCAGGCCGCACACACGGACTGCCCCGCGCTTCCCGGCGTTGCAAATAGGCCCCCCGGGAAGCCCCGCCGGCCCTAGGGGCTTGTCGGGCGGGGCCGACGCACGGTGGGTGAGTGGGGAGGGCTGCTGCTGGCACACACCCACTCCTGAAGCCCACTGGGGCGGTCCAAGGGCGAGGAGCTCGGAGCTCGGTCAGGGCTGTCCCAGCAGAACTTTTTGAGGGTGGACGGACACGCCCGCGGGCCATCAGGTGTTGCGGGCAGGCACCGGGGGCAGGCCCTGCTGAGTCCCCGAGCGCCACCTGGGTTCCTGCCACCACCCTTGGGCCGGGATGAGGTGCCACCTTGTGCGTAGAAGCCCTGCACACAGGCAAGAAGCCCCCCAGGCCCGCGGCGCACCCGACCCTGGAGCCCCCTGGCCGGCTGCAGCCACAGGGAACGGGGGTTCTTTGTTGGCAGGCCCCATTCCCGAAGCATCCACGGGCACTTCCCGAAGGGCTGACACCTGCTGCGCCTCAGCAGCCAGCTAACCTCGCTCCCTCTGGTCGGGCACTGCAAGCCACACAGCCACTTGTGTCCCCTGTGTCCCTCCCTGGAGGCCGCAGCGCGTTTTGGGTTTTGGCGCGGACGGGCCCCTCTCGGCTTCCGTAGTCCATTTGCCCCCGGAGCCTGCCAGACCCCTGGCTCTAGGAGGCTGCCCAGGGGCGCTGCCAACAGCCCCCAGGTGCTGGCTAGCCGCAGCAGCCGGCCACGGGGGAGCACACACACCTGCGGGTGTCCCCAGGCCGCACACACGGACTGCCCCGCGCTTCCCGGCGTTGCAAATAGGACCCCCGGGAAGCCCCGCCGGCCCTAGGGGCTTGTCGGGCGGGGCCGACGCACGGTGGGTGAGTGGGGAGGGCTGCTGCTGGCACACACCCACTCCTGAAGCCCACTGGGGCGGTCCAAGGGCGAGGAGCTCGGAGCTCGGTCAGGGCTGTCCCAGCAGAACTTTTTGAGGGTGGACGGACACGCCCGTGGGCCATCAGCTGTTGCGGGCAGGCCCTGGGGGCAGGCCCTGCTGAGTCCCCGAGCGCCACCTGGGTTCCTGCCACCACCCTTGGGCCGGGATGAGGTGCCACCTTGTGCGTAGAAGCCCTGCACGCAGGCAAGAAGCCCCCCAGGCCCGCGGCGCACCCGACCCTGGAGCCCCCTGGCCGGCTGCAGCCACAGGGAACGGGGTTTCTTTGTTGGCAGGCCCCATTCCCGAAGCATCCACGGGCACTTCCCGAAGGGCTGACACCTGCTGTGCCTCAGCAGCCAGCCAACCTCCCTCCCTCTGGTCGGGCACTGCAAGCCACACAGCCACTTGTGTCCCCTGTGTCCCTGCCTGGAGGCCGCAGCGCGTTTTGGGTTTTGGCGCGGACGGGCCCCTCTCGGCTTCCGTAGTCCATTTGCCCCCGGAGCCTGCCAGACCCCTGGCTCTAGGAGGCTGCCCAGGGGCGCTGCCAACAGCCCCCAGGTGCTGGCTAGCCGCAGCAGCCGGCCACGGGGGAGCACACACACCTGCGGGTGTCCCCAGGCCGCACACACGGACTGCCCCGCGCTTCCCGGCGTTGCAAATAGGTCCCCCGGGAAGCCCCGCCGGCCCTAGGGGCTTGTCGGGCGGGGCCGACGCACGGTGGGTGAGTGGGGAGGGCTGCTGCTGGCACACACCCACTCCTGAAGCCCACTGGGGCGGTCCAAGGGCGAGGAGCTCGGAGCTCGGTCAGGGCTGTCCCAGCAGAACTTTTTGAGGGTGGACGGACACGCCCGCGGGCCGTCAGGTGTTGCGGACAGGTCCCGGGGGCAGGCCCTGCTGAGTCCCCGAGCGCCACCTGGGTTCCTGCCACCACCCTTGGGCCGGGATGAGGTGCCACCTTGTGCGTAGAAGCCCTGCACACAGGCAAGAAGCCCCCCAGGCCCGCGGCGCACCCGACCCTGGAGCCCCCTGGCCGGCTGCAGCCACAGGGAACGGGGGTTCTTTGTTGGCAGGCCCCATTCCCGAAGCATCCACGGGCACTTCCCGGAGGGCTGACACCTGCTGCGCCTCAGCAGCCAGCCAACCTCCCTCCCTCTGGTCGGGCACTGCAAGCCACACAGCCACTTGTGTCCCCTGTGTCCCTCCCTGGAGGCCGCAGCGCGTTTTGGGTTTTGGCGCGGACGGGCCCTCTCGGCTTCCGTAGTCCATTTGCCCCCGGAGCCTGCCAGACCCCTGGCTCTAGGAGGCTGCCCAGGGGCGCTGCCAACAGCCCCCAGGTGCTGGCTAGCCGCAGCAGCCGGCCACGGGGGAGCACACACACCTGCGGGTGTCCCCAGGCCACACACACGGACTGACCCGCGCTTCCCGGCGTTGCAAATAGGTCCCCCGGGAAGCCCCGCCGGCCCTAGGGGCTTGTCGGGCGGGGCCGACGCACGGTGGGTGAGTGGGGAGGGCTGCTGCTGGCACACACCCACTCCTGAAGCCCACTGGGGCGGTCCAAGGGCGAGGAGCTCGGAGCTCGGTCAGGGCTGTCCCAGCAGAACTTTTTGAGGGTGGACGGACACGGCCGTGGGCCATCAGCTGTTGAGGGCAGGTCCCGGGGGCAGGCCCTGCTGAGTCCCCGAGCGCCACCTGGGTTCCTGCCACCACCCTTGGGCCGGGATGAGGTGCCACCTTGTGCGTAGAAGCCCTGACACAGGCAAGAAGCCCCCCAGGCCCGCGGCACACCCGACCCTGGAGCCCCCTGGCCGGCTGCAGCCACAGGGAACGGTGGTTCTGAGTTGGCAGGCCCCATTCCCGAAGCATCCACGGGCACTTCCCAAAGGGCTGACACCTGCTGCGCCTCAGCAGCCAGCCAACCTCCCTCCCTCTGGTCGGGCACTGCAAGCCACACAGCCACTTGTGTCCCCTGTGTCCCTCCCTGGAGGCCGCAGCGCGTTTTGGGTTTTGGCGCGGACGGGCCCCTCTCGGCTTCCGTAGTCCATTTGCCCCCGGAGCCTGCCAGACCCCTGGCTCTAGGAGGCTGCCCAGGGGCGCTGCCAACAGCCCCCAGGTGCTGGCTAGCCGCAGCAGCCGGCCACGGGGGAGCACACACACCTGCGGGTGTCCCCAGGCCGCACACACGGACTGCCCCGCGCTTCCTGGCGTTGCAAATAGGTCCCCCGGGAAGCCCCGCCGGCCCTAGGGGCTTGTCGGGCGGGGCCGACGCACGGTGGGTGAGTGGGGAGGGCTGCTGCTGGCACACACCCACTCCTGAAGCCCACTGGGGCGGTCCAAGGGCGAGGAGCTCGGAGCTCGGTCAGGGCTGTCCCAGCAGAACTTTTTGAGGGTGGACGGACACGCCCGCGGGCCGTCAGGTGTTGCGGGCAGGCCCCGGGGGCAGGCCCTGCTGAGTCCCCGAGCGCCACCTGGGTTCCTGCCACCACCCTTGGGCCGGGATGAGGTGCCACCTTGTGCGTAGAAGCCCTGCACACAGGCAAGAAGCCCCCCAGGCCCGCGGCGCACCCGACCCTGGAGCCCCCTGGCTGGCTGCAGCCACAGGGAACGGGGGTTCTTTGTTGGCAGGCCCCATTCCCGAAGCATCCACGGGCACTTCCCGAAGGGCTGACACCTGCTGCGCCTCAGCAGCCAGCCAACCTCCCTCCCTCTGGTCGGGCACTGCAAGCCACACAGCCACTTGTGTCCCCTGTGTCCCTCCCTGGAGGCCGCAGCGCGTTTTGGGTTTTGGCGCGGACGGGCCCCTCTCGGCTTCCGTAGTCCATTTGCCCCCGGAGCCTGCCAGACCCCTGGCTCTAGGAGGCTGCCCAGGGGCGCTGCCAACAGCCCCCAGGTGCTGGCTAGCCGCAGCAGCCGGCCACGGGGGAGCACACACACCTGCGGGTGTCCCCAGGCCGCACACACGGACTGCCCCGCGCTTCCCGGCGTTGCAAATAGGTCCCCCGGGAAGCCCCGCCGGCCCTAGGGGCTTGTCGGGCGGGGCCGACGCACGGTGGGTGAGTGGGGAGGGCTGCTGCTGGCACACACCCACTCCTGAAGCCCACTGGGGCGGTCCAAGGGCGAGGAGCTCGGAGCTCGGTCAGGGCTGTCCCAGCAGAACTTTTTGAGGGTGGACGGACACGCCCGTGGGCCATCAGCTGTTGCGGGCAGGTCCCGGGGGCAGGCCCTGCTGAGTCCCCGAGCGCCACCTGGGTTCCTGCCACCACCCTTGGGCCGGGATGAGGTGCCACCTTGTGCGTAGAAGCCCTGCACACAGGCAAGAAGCCCCCCAGGCCCGCGGCGCACCCGACCCTGGAGCCCCCTGGCCGGCTGCAGCCACAGGGAACGGTGGTTCTGAGTTGGCAGGCCCCATTCCCGAAGCATCCACGGGCACTTCCCGAAGGGCTGACACCTGCTGCGCCTCAGCAGCCAGCCAACCTCCCTCCCTCTGGTCGGGCACTGCAAGCCACACAGCCACTTGTGTCCCCTGTGTCCCTCCCTGGAGGCCGCAGCGCGTTTTGGGTTTTGGCACGGACGGGCCCCTCTCGGCTTCCGTAGTCCATTTGCCCCCGGAGCCTGCCAGACCCCTGGCTCTAGGAGGCTGCCCAGGGGCGCTGCCAACAGCCCCCAGGTGCTGGCTAGCCGCAGCAGCCGGCCACGGGGGAACACACACACCTGCGGGTGTCCCCAGGCCGCACACACGGACTGCCCCGCGCTTCCCGGCATTGCAAATAGGCCCCGCGTGAAGCCCCGCCGGCCCTAGGGGCTTGTCGGGCGGGGCCGACGCACGGTGGGTGAGTGGGGAGGGCTGCTGCTGGCACACACCCACTCCTGAAGCCCACAGCTCCCAGGTGCTGGCTAGCCGCAGCAGCCGGCCACGGGAGAGCACACACACCTGCGGGTGTCCCCAGGCCGCACACACGGACTGCCCCGCGCTTCCCGGCGTTGCAAATAGGTCCCCCGGGAAGCGCCGCCGGCTCTAGGGGCTTGTCGGGCGGGGCCGACGCATGGTGGGTGAGTGGGGAGGGCTGCTGCTGGCACACACCCACTCCTGAAGCCCACTGCGGCGGTCCAAGGGCGAGGAGCTCGGAGCTCGGTCAGGGCTGTCCCAGCAGAACTTTTGGAGGGTGGACGGACACGCCCGCGGGCAATCAGGTGTTGCGGGCAGGCACCGGGGGCAGGCCCTGCTGAGTCCCCGAGCGCCACCTGGGTTCCTGCCACCTCCCTTGGGCCGGGATGAGTTGCTACCTTGTGCGTAGAAGCCCTGCACACAGGCAAGAAGACCCCCAGGCCCGCGGCGCACCGGACCCTGGAGCCCCCTGGCCGGATGCAGCCACAGGGAACGGTGGTTCTGAGTTGGCAGGCCACATTCCTAAAGCATCCACGGACACTTCCCGAAGGGCTGACACCTGCTGCGCCTCAGCAGCCAGCCAACCTCCCTCCCTCTGGTCGGGCACTGCAAGCCACACAGCCACTTGTGTCCCCTGTGTCCCTCCCTGGAGGCCGCAGCACGTTTTGGGTTTTGGCGCGGACGGGCCCCTCTCGGCTTCCGTAGTCCATTAGCCCCCGGAGCCTGCCAGACCCCTGGCTCTAGGAGGCTGCCCAGGGGCGCTGCCAACAGCCCCCAGGTGCTGGCTAGCCGCCTCGGCCGGCCATGGGGGGAGCACACACACCTGCGGGTGTCCCCGGGCCGCACATACGAACTGCCCCGCGCTTCCCGGCGTTGCAAATAGGCCCCCCGGGAAGCCCCACCCGCCCTAGGGGCTTGTCGGGTGGGGCCGACACACGGTGGTTGACTGGGGAGGGCTGCTGCTGGCACACACCCACTCCTGAAGCCCACTGAAGCGGTCTAAGGGTGAGGAGCTCGGAGCTCCGTCAGGGCTGTCCCAGCAGAACTTTTTGAGGGTGGACGGACACGCCCTCGGGCAATCAGGTGTTGCGGGCAGGCCCCGGGGGCAGGCCCTGCTGAGTCCCCGAGCACCACCTGGGTTCCTGCCACCACCCTTGGGCCGGGATGAGGTGCCACCTTGTGCGTAGAAGCCCTGCACACAGGCAAGAAGCCCCCCAGGCCCGCGGCGCACCCGAACCTGGAGCCCCCTGGCCGGCTGCAGCCACAGGGAACGGGGGTTCTTTGTTGGCAGGCCCCATTCCCGAAGCATCCACGGGCACTTCCCGAAGGGCTGACACCTGCTGCGCCTCAGCAGCCAGCCAACCTCCCTCCCTCTGGTCGGGCACTGCAAGCCACACAGCCACTTGTGTCCCCTGTGTCCCTCCCTGGAGGCCGCAGCGCGTTTTGGGTTTTGGCGCAGACGGGCCCCTCTCGGCTTCCGTAGTCCATTTGCCCCCGGAGCCTGCCAGACCCCTGGCTCTAGGAGGCTGCCCAGGGGCGCTGCCAACAGCCCCCAGGTGCTGGCTAGCCCCAGCAGCCGGCCACGGGGGAGCACACACACCTGCGGGTGTCCCCAGGCCGCACACACGGACTGCCCCGCGCTTCCCGGCGTTGCAAATAGGTCCCCCGGGAAGCCCCGCCGGCCCTAGGGGCTTGTCGGGCGGGGCCGACGCATGGTGGGTGAGTGGGGAGGGCTGCTGCTGGCACACACACACTGCTGAAGCCCACTGGGGCGGTCCAAGGGCGAGGAGCTCGGAGCTCGGTCAGGGCTGTCCCAGCAGAACTTTTTGAGGGTGGACGGACACGCCCGTGGGCCATCAAGTGTTGCGGGCAGGCCCCGGGGGCAGGCCCTGCTGAGTCCCCGAGCGCCACCTGGGTTCCTGCCACCACCCTTGGGCCGGGATGAGGTGCCACCTTGTGCGTAGAAGCCCTGCACACAGGCAAGAAGCCCCCCAGGCCCGCGGCGCACCCGATGCTGGAGCCCCCTGGCCGGCTGCAGCCACAGGGAACAGTGGTTCTGAGTTGGCAGGCCCCATTCCCGAAGCATCCACGGGCACTTCCCGAAGGCTGACGCCTGCTGCGCCTCAGCAGCCAGCCAACCTCCCTCCCTCTGGTCGGGCACTGCAAGCCACACAGCCACTTGTGTCCCCTGTGTCCCTCCCTGGAGGCCGCAGCGCGTTTTGGGTTTTGGCGCCGCCGGGCCCCTCTTGGCTTCCGTAGTCCATTTGCCCCCGGAGCCTGCCAGACCCCTGGCTCTAGGAGGCTGCCCAGGGGCGCTGCCAACAGCCCCCAGGTGCTGGCTAGCCGCAGCAGCCGGCCACGGGGGAGCACACACACCTGCGGGTGTCCCCAGGCCGCACACACGGACTGCCCCGCGCTTCCCGGCGTTGCAAATAGGTCCCCCGGGAAGCCCCGCCGGCCCTAGGGGCTTGTCGGGCGGGGCCGATGCACGGTGGGTGAGTGGGGAGGGCTGCTGCTGGCACACACCCACTCCTGAAGCCCACTGGGGCGGTCCAAGGGCGAGGAGCTCGGAGCTCGGTCAGGGCTGTCCCAGCAGAACTTTTTGAGGGTGGACGGACACGCCCGCGGGCCATCAGGTGTTGCGGGCAGGCCCCGGGGGCAGGCCCTGCTGAGTCCCCGAGCACCACCTGGGTTCCTGCCACCACCCTTGGGCCGGGATGAGGTGCCACCTTGTGCGTAGAAGCCCTGCACACAGGCAAGAAGCCCCCCAGGCCCGCGGCGCACCCGACCCTGGAGCCCCCTGGCCGGCTGCAGCCACAGGGAACGGGGGTTCTTTGTTGGCAGGCCCCATTCCCGAAGCATCCACGGGCACTTCCCGAAGGGCTGACACCTGCTGCGCCTCAGCAGCCAGCCAACCTCCCTCCCTCTGGTCGGGCACTGCAAGCCACACAGCCACTAGTGTCCCCTGTGTCCCTCCCTGGAGGCCGCAGCGCGTTTTGGGTTTTGGCGCGGACGGGCCCCTCTCGGCTTCCGTAGTCCATTTGCCCCCGGAGCCTGCCAGACCCCTGGCTCTAGGAGGCTGCCCAGGGGCGCTGCCAACAGCCCCCAGGTGCTGGCTAGCCGCAGCAGCCGGCCACGGGGGAGCACACACACCTGCGGGTGTCCCCAGGCCGCACACACGGACTGCCCCGCGCTTCCCGGCGTTGCAAATAAGTCCCCCGGTAAGCCCCGCCGGCCCTAGGTGCTTGTCGAGCCAGGCCGACGCATGGTGGGTGAGTGGGGAGGGCTGCTGCTGGCACACACCCACTCCTGAAGCCCACTGGGGCGGTCCAAGGGCGAGCAGCTCGGAGCTCGGTCAGGGCTGTCCCAGCAGAACTTTTTGAGGGTGGACGGACACGCCCGCGGGCCATCAGGTGTTGCGGGCAGGCCCCGGGGGCAGGCCCTGCTGAGTCCCCGAGCGCCACCTGGGTTCCTGCCACCACCCTTGGGCCGGGATGAGGTGCCACCTTGTGCGTAGAAGCCCTGCACACAGGCAAGAAGCCCCCCAGGCCCGCGGCGCACCCGATGCTGGAGCCCCCTGGCCGGCTGCAGCCACAGGGAACAGTGGTTCTGAGTTGGCAGGCCCCATTCCCGAAGCATCCACGGGCACTTCCCGAAGGCTGACGCCTGCTGCGCCTCAGCAGCCAGCCAACCTCCCTCCCTCTGGTCGGGCACTGCAAGCCACACAGCCACTTGTGTCCCCTGTGTCCCTCCCTGGAGGCCGCAGCGCGTTTTGGGTTTTGGCGCCGACGGGCCCCTCTCGGCTTCCGTAGTCCATTTGCCCCCGGAGCCTGCCAGACCCCTGGCTCTAGGAGGCTGCCCAGGGGCGCTGCCAACAGCCCCCAGGTGCTGGCTAGCCGCAGCAGCCGGCCACGGGGGAGCACACACACCTGCGGGTGTCCCCAGGCCGCACACACGGACTGCCCCGTGCTTCCCGGCGTTGCAAATAGGTCCCCCGGGAAGCCCCGCCGGCCCTAGGGGCTTGTCGGGCGGGGCCGACGCACGGTGGGTGAGTGGGGAGGGCTGCTGCTGGCACACACCCACTCCTGAAGCCCACTGGGGCGGTCCAAGGGCGAGGAGCTCGGAGCTCGGTCAGGGCTGTCCCAGCAGAACTTTTTGAGGGTGGACGGACACGCCCGCGGGCCATCAGGTGTTGCGGGCAGGCCCCGGGGGCAGGCCCTGCTGAGTCCCCGAGCGCCACCTGGGTTCCTGCCACCACCCTTGGGCCGGGATGAGGTGCCACCTTGTGCGTAGAAGCCCTGCACACAGGCAAGAAGCACCCCAGGCCCGCGGCGCACCCGACCCTGGAGCCCCCTGGCCGGATGCAGCCACAGGGAACGGGGGTTCTGAGTTGGCAGGCCCCATTCCCGAAGCATCCACGGGCACTTCCCGAAGGGCTGACACCTGTTGCGCCTCAGCAGCCAGCCAAACTCCCTCCCTCTGGTCGGGCACTGCAAGCCACACAGCCACTTGTGTCCCCTGTGTCCCTCCCTGGAGGCTGCAGCGCGTTTTGGGTTTTGGCGCGGACGGGCCCCTCTCGGCTTCCGTAGTCCATTTGCTCCCGGAGCCTGCAAGACCCCTGGCTCTAGGAGGCTGCCCAGGGGCGCTGCCAACAGCTCCCAGGTGCTGGCTAGCCGCAGCAGCCGGCCACGGGAGAGCACACACACCTGCGGGTGTCCCCAGGCCGCACACACGGACTGCCCCGCGCTTCCCGGCGTTGCAAATAGGTCCCCCGGGAAGCGCCGCCGGCTCTAGGGGCTTGTCGGGCGGGGCCGACGCATGGTGGGTGAGTGGGGAGGGCTGCTGCTGGCACACACCCACTCCTGAAGCCCACTGGGGCGGTCCAAGGGCGAGGAGCTCGGAGCTCGGTCAGGGCTGTCCCAGCAGAACTTTTGGAGGGTGGACGGACACGCCCGCGGGCAATCAGGTGTTGCGGGCAGGCACCGGGGGCAGGCCCTGCTGAGTCCCCGAGCGCCACCTGGGTTCCTGCCACCTCCCTTGGGCCGGGATGAGTTGCCACCTTGTGCGTAGAAGCCCTGCACACAGGCAAGAAGACCCCCAGGCCCGCGGCGCACCCGACCCTGGAGCCCCCTGGCCGGATGCAGCCACATGGAACGGTGGTTCTGAGTTGGCAGGCCACATTCCTAAAGCATCCACGGGCACTTCCCGAAGGGCTGACACCTGCTGCGCCTCAGCAGCCAGCCAACCTCCCTCCCTCTGGTCGGGCACTGCAAGCCACACAGCCACTTGTGTCCCCTGTGTCCCTCCCTGGAGGCCGCAGCACGTTTTGGGTTTTGGCGCGGACGGGCCCCTCTCGGCTTCCGTAGTCCATTAGCCCCCGGAGCCTGCCAGACCCCTGGCTCTAGGAGGCTGCCCAGGGGCGCTGCCAACAGCCCCCAGGTGCTGGCTAGCCGCCTCGGCCGGCCATGGGGGGAGCACACACACCTGCGGGTGTCCCCGGGCCGCACATACGAACTGCCCCGCGCTTCCCGGCGTTGCAAATAGGCCCCCCGGGAAGCCCCACCCGCCCTAGGGGCTTGTCGGGTGGGGCCGACACACGGTGGTTGACTGGGGAGGGCTGCTGCTGGCACACACCCACTCCTGAAGCCCACTGAAGCGGTCTAAGGGTGAGGAGCTCGGAGCTCCGTCAGGGCTGTCCCAGCAGAACTTTTTGAGGGTGGACGGACACGCCCTCGGGCAATCAGGTGTTGCGGGCAGGCCCCGGGGGCAGGCCCTGCTGAGTCCCCGAGCACCACCTGGGTTCCTGCCACCACCCTTGGGCCGGGATGAGGTGCCACCTTGTGCGTAGAAGCCCTGCACACAGGCAAGAAGCCCCCCAGGCCCGCGGCGCACCCGAACCTGGAGCCCCCTGGCCGGCTGCAGCCACAGGGAACGGGGGTTCTTTGTTGGCAGGCCCCATTCCCGAAGCATCCACGGGCACTTCCCGAAGGGCTGACACCTGCTGCGCCTCAGCAGCCAGCCAACCTCCCTCCCTCTGGTCGGGCACTGCAAGCCACACAGCCACTTGTGTCCCCTGTGTCCCTCCCTGGAGGCCGCAGCGCGTTTTGGGTTTTGGCGCGGACGGGCCCCTCTCGGCTTCCGTAGTCCATTTGCCCCCGGAGCCTGCCAGACCCCTGGCTCTAGGAGGCTGCCCAGGGGCGCTGCCAACAGCCCCCAGGTGCTGGCTAGCCCCAGCAGCCGGCCACGGGGGAGCACACACACCTGCGGGTGTCCCCAGGCCGCACACACGGACTGCCCCGCGCTTCCCGGCGTTGCAAATAGGTCCCCCGGGAAGCCCCGCCGGCCCTAGGGGCTTGTCGGGCGGGGCCGACGCATGGTGGGTGAGTGGGGAGGGCTGCTGCTGGCACACACACACTGCTGAAGCCCACTGGGGCGGTCCAAGGGCGAGGAGCTCGGAGCTCGGTCAGGGCTGTCCCAGCAGAACTTTTTGAGGGTGGACGGACACGCCCCCGGGCCATCAGGTGTTGCGGGCAGGCCCCGGGGGCAGGCCCTGCTGAGTCCCCGAGCGCCACCTGGGTTCCTGCCACCACCCTTGGGCCGGGATGAGGTGCCACCTTGTGCGTAGAAGCCCTGCACACAGGCAAGAAGCCCCCCAGGCCCGCGGCGCACCCGATGCTGGAGCCCCCTGGCCGGCTGCAGCCACAGGGAACAGTGGTTCTGAGTTGGCAGGCCCCATTCCCGAAGCATCCACGGGCACTTCCCGAAGGCTGACGCCTGCTGCGCCTCAGCAGCCAGCCAACCTCCCTCCCTCTGGTCGGGCACTGCAAGCCACACAGCCACTTGTGTCCCCTGTGTCCCTCCCTGGAGGCCGCAGCGCGTTTTGGGTTTTGGCGCCGCCGGGCCCCTCTTGGCTTCCGTAGTCCATTTGCCCCCGGAGCCTGCCAGACCCCTGGCTCTAGGAGGCTGCCCAGGGGCGCTGCCAACAGCCCCCAGGTGCTGGCTAGCCGCAGCAGCCGGCCACGGGGGAGCACACACACCTGCGGGTGTCCCCAGGCCGCACACACGGACTGCCCCGCGCTTCCCGGCGTTGCAAATAGGTCCCCCGGGAAGCCCCGCCGGCCCTAGGGGCTTGTCGGGCGGGGCCGATGCACGGTGGGTGAGTGGGGAGGGCTGCTGCTGGCACACACCCACTCCTGAAGCCCACTGGGGCGGTCCAAGGGCGAGGAGCTCGGAGCTCGGTCAGGGCTGTCCCAGCAGAACTTTTTGAGGGTGGACGGACACGCCCGCGGGCCATCAGGTGTTGCGGGCAGGCCCCGGGGGCAGGCCCTGCTGAGTCCCCGAGCACCACCTGGGTTCCTGCCACCACCCTTGGGCCGGGATGAGGTGCCACCTTGTGCGTAGAAGCCCTGCACACAGGCAAGAAGCCCCCCAGGCCCGCGGCGCACCCGACCCTGGAGCCCCCTGGCCGGCTGCAGCCACAGGGAACGGGGGTTCTTTGTTGGCAGGCCCCATTCCCGAAGCATCCACGGGCACTTCCCGAAGGGCTGACACCTGCTGCGCCTCAGCAGCCAGCCAACCTCCCTCCCTCTGGTCGGGCACTGCAAGCCACACAGCCACTAGTGTCCCCTGTGTCCCTCCCTGGAGGCCGCAGCGCGTTTTGGGTTTTGGCGCGGACGGGCCCCTCTCGGCTTCCGTAGTCCATTTGCCCCCGGAGCCTGCCAGACCCCTGGCTCTAGGAGGCTGCCCAGGGGCGCTGCCAACAGCCCCCAGGTGCTGGCTAGCCGCAGCAGCCGGCCACGGGGGAGCACACACACCTGCGGGTGTCCCCAGGCCGCACACACGGACTGCCCCGCGCTTCCCGGCGTTGCAAATAAGTCCCCCGGTAAGCCCCGCCGGCCCTAGGTGCTTGTCGAGCCGGGCCGACGCATGGTGGGTGAGTGGGGAGGGCTGCTGCTGGCACACACCCACTCCTGAAGCCCACTGGGGCGGTCCAAGGGCGAGCAGCTCGGAGCTCGGTCAGGGCTGTCCCAGCAGAACTTTTTGAGGGTGGACGGACACGCCCGCGGGCCATCAGGTGTTGCGGGCAGGCCCCGGGGGCAGGCCCTGCTGAGTCCCCGAGCGCCACCTGGGTTCCTGCCACCACCCTTGGGCCGGGATGAGGTGCCACCTTGTGCGTAGAAGCCCTGCACACAGGCAAGAAGCCCCCCAGGCCCGCGGCGCACCCGATGCTGGAGCCCCCTGGCCGGCTGCAGCCACAGGGAACAGTGGTTCTGAGTTGGCAGGCCCCATTCCCGAAGCATCCACGGGCACTTCCCGAAGGCTGACGCCTGCTGCGCCTCAGCAGCCAGCCAACCTCCCTCCCTCTGGTCGGGCACTGCAAGCCACACAGCCACTTGTGTCCCCTGTGTCCCTCCCTGGAGGCCGCAGCGCGTTTTGGGTTTTGGCGCCGACGGGCCCCTCTCGGCTTCCGTAGTCCATTTGCCCCCGGAGCCTGCCAGACCCCTGGCTCTAGGAGGCTGCCCAGGGGCGCTGCCAACAGCCCCCAGGTGCTGGCTAGCCGCAGCAGCCGGCCACGGGGGAGCACACACACCTGCGGGTGTCCCCAGCCGCACACACGGACTGCCCCGTGCTTCCCGGCGTTGCAAATAGGTCCCCCGGGAAGCCCCGCCGGCCCTAGGGGCTTGTCGGGCGGGGCCGATGCACGGTGGGTGAGTGGGGAGGGCTGCTGCTGGCACACACCCACTCCTGAAGCCCACTGGGGCGGTCCAAGGGCGAGGAGCTCGGAGCTCCGTCAGGGCTGTCCCAGCAGAACTTTTTGAGGGTGGACGGACACGCCCGCGGGCCATCAGGTGTTGCGGGCAGGCCCCGGGGGCAGGCCCTGCTGAGTCCCCGAGCACCACCTGGGTTCCTGCCACCACCCTTGGGCCGGGATGAGGTGCCACCTTGTGCGTAGAAGCCCTGCACACAGGCAAGAAGCCCCCCAGGCCCGCGGCGCACCCGACCCTGGAGCCCCCTGGCCGGCTGCAGCCACAGGGAACGGGGGTTCTTTGTTGGCAGGCCCCATTCCCGAAGCATCCACGGGCACTTCCCGAAGGGCTGACACCTGCTGCGCCTCAGCAGCCAGCCAACCTCCCTCCCTCTGGTCGGGCACTGCAAGCCACACAGCCACTTGTGTCCCCTGTGTCCCTCCCTGGAGGCCGCAGCGCGTTTTGGGTTTTGGCGCGGACGGGCCCCTCTCGGCTTCCGTAGTCCATTTGCCCCCGGAGCCTGCCAGACCCCTGGCTCTAGGAGGCTGCCCAGGGGCGCTGCCAACAGCCCCCAGGTGCTGGCTAGCCGCAGCAGCCGGCCACGGGGGAGCACACACACCTGCGGGTGTCCCCAGGCCGCACACACGGACTGCCCCGCGCTTCCCGGCGTTGCAAATAAGTCCCCCGGTAAGCCCCGCCGGCCCTAGGTGCTTGTCGAGCCGGGCCGACGCACGGTGGGTGAGTGGGGAGGGCTGCTGCTGGCACACACCCACTCCTGAAGCCCACTGGGGCGGTCCAAGGGCGAGCAGCTCGGAGCTCGGTCAGGGCTGTCCCAGCAGAACTTTTTGAGGGTGGACGGACACGCCCGCGGGCCATCAGGTGTTGCGGGCAGGCCCCGGGGGCAGGCCCTGCTGAGTCCCCGAGCGCCACCTGGGTTCCTGCCACCACCCTTGGGCCGGGATGAGGTGCCACCTTGTGCGTAGAAGCCCTGCACACAGGCAAGAAGCCCCCCAGGCCCGCGGCGCACCCGACCCTGGAGCCCCCTGGCCGGCTGCAGCCACGGGAATGGGGTTTCTGAGTTGGCAGGCCCCATTCCCGAAGCATCCACGGGCACTTCCCGAAGGGCTGACACCTGCTGCGCCTCAGCAGCCAGCCAACCTCCCTCCCTCTGGTCGGGCACTGCAAGCCACACAGCCACTTGTGTCCCCTGTGTCCCTCCCTGGATGCCGCAGCGCGTTTTGGGTTTTGGCGCGGACGGGCCCTTCTCGGCTTCCGAAGTCCATTTGCCCCCGGAGCCTGCCAGACCCCTGGCTCTAGGAGGCTGCCCAGGGGCGCTGCCAACAGCCCCCAGGTGCTGGCACGCCGCCTCGGCCGGCCATGGTGGGAGCACTCAAACCTGCGGGTGTCCCCAGGCCGCACACACGGACTGCCCCGCGCTTCCCGGCGTTGCAAATAGGTCCCCCGGGAAGCCCCGCCTGCCCTAGGGGCTTGTCGGGCGGGACTGACGCACGGTGGGTGAGTGGGGAGGGCTGCTGCTGGCACACACCCACTCCTGAAGCCCACTGGGGCGGTCCAAGGGTGAGGAGCTTGGAGCTCGGTCAGGGCTGTCCCAGCAGAACTTTTTGAGGGTGGACGGACACGCCCGCGGGCAATCAGGTGTTGCGGGCAGGCCCCGGGGGCAGGCCCTGCTGAGTCCCCGAGCACCACCTGGGTTCCTGCCACCACCCTTGGGCCGGGATGAGGTGCCACCTTGTGCGTAGAAGCCCTGCACACAAGCAAGAATCCCCCCAGGCCCGCGGCGCACCCGACCCTGGAGCCCCCTGGCCGGCTGCAGCCACAGGGAACGGGGGTTCTGAGTTGGCAGGCCCCATTCCCGAAGCATCCACGGGCACTTCCCAAAGGGCTGACACCTGCTGCGCCTCAGCAGCCAGCCAACCTCCCTCCCTCTGGTCGGGCACTGCAAGCCACACAGCCACTTGTGTCCCCTGTGTCCCTCCCTGGAGGCCGCAGCGCGTTTTGGGTTTTGGCGCGGACGGGCCCCTCTCGGCTTCCGTAGTCCATTTGCCCCCGGAGCCTGCCAGACCCCTGGCTCTAGGAGGCTGCCCAGGGGCGCTTTCAACAGCCCCCAGGTGCTGGCTAGCCCCAGCAGCCGGCCACGGGGGAGCACACACACCTGCGGGTGTCCCCAGGCCGCACACACGGACTGCCCCGCGCTTCCCGGCGTTGCAAATAGGTCCCCCGGGAAGCCCCGCCGGCCCTAGGGGCTTGTCGGGCGGGGCCGACGCATGGTGGGTGAGTGGGGAGAGCTGTTGCTGGCACACACACACTGCTGAAGCCCACTGGGGCGGTCCAAGGGCGAGGAGCTCGGAGCTCGGTCAGGGCTGTCCCAGCCGAACTTTTTGAGGGTGGACGGACACGCCCGCAGGCCATCAGGTGTTGGGGGCAGGCCCCGGGGGCAGGCCCTGCTGAGTCCCCGAGCGCCACCTGGGTTCCTGCCACCACCCTTGGGCCGGGATGAGGTGCCACCTTGTGCGTAGAAGCCCTGCACACAGGCAAGAAGTCCCCCAGGCCCGCGGCGCACCCGACCCTGGAGCCCCCTGGCCGGATGCAGCCACAGGGAACGGTGGTTCTGAGTTGGCAGGCCCCATTCCCGAAGCATCCACGGGCACTTCCCGAAGGGCTGACACCTGCTGCGCCTCAGCAGCCAGCCAACCTCCCTCCCTCTGGTCGGGCACTGCAAGCCACACAGCCACTTGTGCCCCTGTGTCCCTCCCTGGAGGCCGCAGCGCGTTTTGGGTTTTGGCGCGGACGGGCCCCTCTCGGCTTCCGTAGTCCATTTGCCCCCGGAGCCTGCCAGACCCCTGGCTCTAGGAGGCTGCCCAGGGGCGCTGCCAACAGCCCCCAGGTGCTGGCTAGCCGCAGCAGCCGGCCACGGGGGAGCACACACACCTGCGGGTGTCCCCAGGCCGCACACACGGACTGCCCCGCGCTTCCCGGCGTTGCAAATAGGTCCCCCGGGAAGCCCCGCCGGCCCTAGGGGCTTGTCGGGCGGGGCCGACGCATGGTGGGTGAGTGGGGAGGGCTGCTGCTGGCACACACACACTGCTGAAGCCCACTGGGGCGGTCCAAGGGCGAGGAGCTCAGAGCTCGGTCAGGGCTGTCCCAGCAGAACTTTTTGAGGGTGGACGGACACGCCCGCGGGCAATCAGGTGTTGCGGGCAGGCCCCGGGGGCAGGCCCTGCTGAGTCCCCGAGCGCCACCTGGGTTCCTGCCACCACCCTTGGGCCGGGATGAGGTGCCACTTTGTGCGTAGAAGCCCTGCACACAGGCAAGAAGCCCCCCAGGCCCACGGCGCACCCGACCCTGGAGCCCCCTGGCCGGATGCAGCCACCGGGAACGGGGGTTGTGAGTTGGCAGGCCCCATTCCCGAAGCATCCACAGGCACTTCCCGAAGGTCTGACGCCTGCTGCGCCTCAGCAGCCAGCCAACCTCCCTCCCTCTGGTCGGGCACTGCAAGCCACACAGCCACTTGTGTCCCCTGTGTCCCTCCCTGGAGGCCGCAGCGCGTTTTGGGTTTTGGCGCGGACGGGCCCCTCTCGGCTTCCGTAGTCCATTTGCCCCCGGAGCCTGCCAGACCCCTGGCTCTAGGAGGCTGCCCAGGGGCGCTGCCAACAGCCCCCAGGTGCTGGCTAGCCGCAGCAGCCGGCCACGGGGGAGCACACACACCTGCGGGTGTCCCCAGGCCGCACACACGGACTGCCCCGCGCTTCCCGGCGTTGCAAAGAGGTCCCCCGGGAAGCCCCGCCGGCCCTAGGGGCTTGTCGGGCGGGGCCGATGCACGGTGGGTGAGTGGGGAGGGCTGCTGCTGGCACACACCCACTCCTGAAGCCCACTGGGGCGGTCCAAGGGCGAGGAGCTCGGAGCTCGGTCAGGGCTGTCCCAGCAGAACTTTTTGAGGGTGGACGGACACGCCCGCGGGCCATCAGGTGTTGCGGGCAGGCCCCGGGGGCAGGCCCTGCTGAGTCCCCGAGCACCACCTGGGTTCCTGCCACCACCCTTGGGCCGGGATGAGGTGCCACCTTGTGCGTAGAAGCCCTGCACACAGGCAAGAAGCCCCCCAGGCCCGCGGCGCACCCGACCCTGGAGCCCCCTGGCCGGCTGCAGCCACAGGGAACGGGGGTTCTTTGTTGGCAGGCCCCATTCCCGAAGCATCCACGGGCACTTCCCGAAGGGCTGACACCTGCTGCGCCTCAGCAGCCAGCCAACCTCCCTCCCTCTGGTCGGGCACTGCAAGCCACACAGCCACTTGTGTCCCCTGTGTCCCTCCCTGGAGGCCGCAGCGCGTTTTGGGTTTTGGCGCGGACGGGCCCCTCTCGGCTTCCGTAGTCCATTTGCCCCCAGAGCCTGCCAGACCCCTGGCTCTAGGAGGCTGCCCAGGGGCGCTGCCAACAGCCCCCAGGTGCTGGCTAGCCGCAGCAGCCGGCCACGGGGGAGCACACACACCTGCGGGTGTCCCCAGGCCGCACACACGGACTGCCCCGCGCTTCCCGGCGTTGCAAAGAGGTCCCCCGGGAAGCCCCGCCGGCCCTAGGTGCTTGTCGAGCCGGGCCGACGCACGGTGGGTGAGTGGGGAGGGCTGCTGCTGGCACACACCCACTCCTGAAGCCCACTGGGGCGGTCCAAGGGCGAGCAGCTCGGAGCTCGGTCAGGGCTGTCCCAGCAGAACTTTTTGAGGGTGGACGGACACGCCCGCGGGCCATCAGGTGTTGCGGGCAGGCCCCGGGGGCAGGCCCTGCTGAGTCCCCGAGCGCCACCTGGGTTCCTGCCACCACCCTTGGGCCGGGATGAGGTGCCACCTTGTGCGTAGAAGCCCTGCACACAGGCAAGAAGCCCCCCAGGCCCGCGGCGCACCCGACCCTGGAGCCCCCTGGCCGGATGCAGCCACGGGAATGGGGTTTCTGAGTTGGCAGGCCCCATTCCCGAAGCATCCACGGGCACTTCCCGAAGGGCTGACACCTGCTGCGCCTCAGCAGCCAGCCAACCTCCCTCCCTCTGGTCGGGCACTGCAAGCCACACAGCCACTTGTGTCCCCTGTGTCCCTCCCTGGAGGCCGCAGCGCGTTTTGGGTTTTGGCGCGGACGGGCCCTTCTCGGCTTCCGTAGTCCATTTGCCCCCGGAGCCTGCCAGACCCCTGGCTCTAGGAGGCTGCCCAGGGGCGCTGCCAACAGCCCCCAGGTGCTGGCACGCCGCCTCGGCCGGCCATGGTGGGAGCACTCAAACCTGCGGGTGTCCCCAGGCCGCACACACGGACTGCCCCGCGCTTCCCGGCGTTGCAAATAGGTCCACCGGGAAGCCCCGCCGGCCCTAGGGGCTTGTCTGGCGGGTCCGACGCACGGTGGGTGAGTGGGGAGGGCTGCTGCTGGCACACACCCACTCCTGAAGCCCACTGGGGCGGTCCAAGGGCGAGGAGCTCGGAGCTCGGTCAGGGCTGTCCCAGCAGAACTTTTTGAGGGTGGACGGACACGCCCGCGGGCAATCAGGTGTTGCGGGCAGGCCCTGGGGGCAGGCCCTGCTGAGTCCCCGAGCGCCACCTGGGTTCCTGCCACCACCCTTGGGCCGGGATGAGGTGCCACCTTGTGCGTAGAAGCCCTGCACACAGGCAAGAAGCCCCCCAGGCCCGCGGCGCACCCGACCCTGGAGCCCCCTGGCCGGTTGCAGCCACAGGGAACCTGGGTTCTGAGTTGGCAGGCCCCATTCCCGAAGCATCCACGGGCACTTCCCGAAGGGCTGACACCTGCTGCGCCTCAGCAGCCAGCCAACGTCCCTCCCTCTGGTCGGGCACTGCAAGCCACACAGCCACTTGTGTCCCCTGTGTCCCTCCCTGGAGGCCGCAGCGCGTTTTGGGTTTTGGCGCGGACGGGCCCCTCTCGGCTTCCGTAGTCCATTTGCCCCCGGAGCCTGCCAGACCCCTGGCCCCAGGGGCGGGCCCTGCTGAGTCCCCGAGCGCCTCCTGGGTTCCTGCCACCACCCTTGGGCTGGGATGAGGTGCCACCTTGTGCGTAGAAGCCCTGCACACAGGCAAGAAGCCCCCCAGTCCCGCGGGCGCGCCCGACCCTGGAGCCCCCTGGCTGGCTGCAGCCACAGGGAACGGGGGTTCTGAGTTGGCAGCCCCCATTCCCGAAGCATCCACGGGCAGTTCCCCGAAGGGCTGACACCGGCTGCGCCTCAGCAGCCAGACAACCTCCTCCCTCTGGTCGGGCACTGCAAGCCACACAGCCACTTGTGTCCCCTGTGTCCCTGGAGGCCGCAGCGCGTTTTGGGTTTTGGCGCGGACGGGCCCCTCTCGGCTTCCGTAGTCCATTTGCCCCCGGAGCCTGCCAGACCCCTGGCCCCAGGGGCGGGCCCTGCTGAGTCCCCGAGCGCCTCCTGGGTTCCTGCCACCACCCTTGGGCCGGGATGAGGTGCCACCTTGTGCGTAGAAGCCCTGCACACAGGCAAGAAGCCCCCCAGGCCCGCGGGCGCGCCCGACCCTGGAGCCCCCTGGCTGGCTGCAGCCACAGGGAACGGGGGTTCTGAGTTGGCAGCCCCCATTCCCGAAGCATCCACGGGCAGTTCCCCGAAGGGCTGACACCGGCTGCGCCTCAGCAGCCAGACAACCTCCCTCCCTCTGGTCGGGCACTGCAAGCCACACAGCCACTTGTGTCCCCTGTGTCCCTGGAGGCCGCAGCACATTTTGGGTTTTGGCGCGGACGGGCCCCTCTCGGCTTCCGTAGTCCATTTGCCCCCGGAGCCTGCCAGACCCCTGTCCCCAGGGGTGGGCCCTGCTGAGTCCCCGAGCGCCTCCTGGGTTCCTGCCACCACCCTTGGGCCGGGATGAGGTGCCACCTTGTGCGTAGAAGCCCTGCACACAGGCAAAACCCCCCCAGGCCCGTGGGCGCGCCCGACCTGGAGCCCCCTGGCTGGCTGCAGCCACAGGGAACGGGGGTTCTCAGTTGGCAGCCCCCATTCCCGAAGCATCTACGGGCAGTTCCCCGAAGGGCTGACACCGGCTGCGCCTCAGCAGCCAGACAACCTCCCTCCCTCTGGTCGGGCACTGCAAGCCACACAGCCACTTGTGTCCCCTGTGTCCCTGGAGGCCGCAGCGCGTTTTGGGTTTTGGCGCGGACGGGCCCCTCTCGGCTTCCGTAGTCCATTTGCCCCCGGAGCCTGCCAGACCCCTGGCCCCAGGGGCGGGCCCTGCTGAGTCCCCGAGCGCCTCCTGGGTTCCTGCCACCACCCTTGGGCCGGGATGAGGTGCCACCTTGTGTGTAGAAGCCCTGCACACAGGCAAGAAGCCCCCCAGGCCCGCGGGCGCGCCCGACCCTGGAGCCCCCTGGCTGGCTGCAGCCACAGGGAACGGGGGTTCTGAGTTCGCAGCCCCCATTCCCGAAGCATCCACGGGCAGTTCCCCGAAGGGCTGACACCGGCTGCGCCTCAGCAGCCAGACAACCTCCCTCCCTCTGGTCGGGCACTGCAAGCCACACAGCCACTTGTGTCCCCTGTGTCCCTGGAGGCCGCAGCACATTTTGGGTTTTGGCGCGGACGGGCCCCTCTCGGCTTCCGTAGTCCATTTGCCCCCGGAGCCTGCCAGACCCCTGGCCCCAGGGGTGGGCCCTGCTGAGTCCCCGAGCGCCTCCTGGGTTCCTGCCACCACCCTTGGGCCGGGATGAGGTGCCACCTTGTGCGTAGAAGCCCTGCACACAGGCAAGAAGCCCCCCAGGCCCGCGGGCGCGCCCGACACTGGAGCCCCCTGGCTGGCTGCAGCCACAGGGAACGGGGGTTCTGAGTTGGCAGCCCCCATTCCCGAAGCATCCACGGGCAGTTCCCCGAAGGGCTGACACCGGCTGCGCCTCAGCAGCCAGACAAACTCCCTCCCTCTGGTCGGGCACTGCAAGCCACACAGCCACTTGTGTCCCCTGTGTCCCTGGAGGCCGCACCGCGTTTTGGGTTTTGGCGCGGACGGGCCCCTCTCGGCTTCCGTAGTCCATTTGCCCCCGGAGCCTGCCAGACCCCTGTCCCCAGGGGTGGGCCCTGCTGAGTCCCCGAGCGCCTCCTGGGTTCCTGCCACCACACTTGGGCCGGGATGAGGTGCCACCTTGTGCGTAGAAGCCCTGCACACAGGCAAGAAGCCCCCCAGGCCCGCGGGCGCACCCGACCCTGGAGCCCCCTGGCTGGCTGCAGCCACAGGGAACGGGGGTTCTGAGTTGGCAGCCCCCATTCCCGAAGCATCCACGGGCAGTTCCCCGAACGGCTGACACCGGCTGCGCCTCAGCAGCCAGACAACCTCCTCCCTCTGGTCGGGCACTGCAAGCCACACAGCCACTTGTGTCCCCTGTGTCCCTGGAGGCCGCAGCGCGTTTTGGGTTTTGGCGCGGACGGGCCCCTCTCGGCTTCCGTAGTCCATTTGCCCCCGGAGCCTGCCAGACCCCTGGCCCCAGGGGCGGGCCCTGCTGAGTCCCCGAGCGCCTCCTGGGTTCCTGCCACCACCCTTGGGCCGGGATGAGGTGCCACCTTGTGTGTAGAAGCCCTGCACACAGGCAAGAAGCCCCCCAGGCCCGCGGGCGCGCCCGACCCTGGAGCCCCCTGGCTGGCTGCAGCCACAGGGAACGGGGGTTCTGAGTTGGCAGCCCCCATTCCCGAAGCATCCACGGGCAGTTCCCCGAAGGGCTGACACCGGCTGCGCCTCAGCAGCCAGACAACCTCCCTCCCTCTGGTCGGGCACTGCAAGCCACACAGCCACTTGTGTCCCCTGTGTCCCTGGAGGCCGCAGCGCATTTTGGGTTTTGGCGCGGACGGGCCCCTCTCGGCTTCCGTAGTCCATTTGTCCCCGGAGCCTGCCAGACACCTGGCCCCAGGGGTGGGCCCTGCTGAGTCCCCGAGCGCCTCCTGGGTTCCTGCCACCACCCTTGGGCCGGGATGAGGTGCCACCTTGTGCGTAGAAGCCCTGCACACAGGCAAGAAGCCCCCCAGGCCCGCGGGCGCGCCCGACACTGGAGCCCCCTGGCTGGCTGCAGCCACAGGGAACGGGGGTTCTGAGTTGGCAGCCCCCATTCCCGAAGCATCTACGGGCAGTTCCCCGAAGGGCTGACACCGGCTGCGCCTCAGCAGCCAGACAACCTCCCTCCCTCTGGTCGGGCACTGCAAGCCACACAGCCACTTGTGTCCCCTGTGTCCCTGGAGGCCGCAGCGCGTTTTGGGTTTTGGCGCGGACGGGCCCCTCTCGGCTTCCGTAGTCCATTTGCCCCCGGAGCCTGCCAGACCCCTGGCCCCAGGGGCGGGCCCTGCTGAGTCCCCGAGCGCCTCCTGGGTTCCTGCCACCACCCTTGGGCCGGGATGAGGTGCCACCTTGTGTGTAGAAGCCCTGCACACAGGCAAGAAGCCCCCCAGGCCCGCGGGCGCGCCCGACCCTGGAGCCCCCTGGCTGGCTGCAGCCACAGGGAACGGGGGTTCTGAGTTGGCAGCCCCCATTCCCGAAGCATCCACGGGCAGTTCCCCGAAGGGCTGACACCGGCTGCGCCTCAGCAGCCAGACAACCTCCCTCCCTCTGGTCGGGCACTGCAAGCCACACAGCCACTTGTGTCCCCTGTGTCCCTGGAGGCCGCAGCGCATTTTGGGTTTTGGCGCGGACGGGCCCCTCTCGGCTTCCGTAGTCCATTTGTCCCCGGAGCCTGCCAGACACCTGGCCCCAGGGGTGGGCCCTGCTGAGTCCCCGAGCGCCTCCTGGGTTCCTGCCACCACCCTTGGGCCGGGATGAGGTGCCACCTTGTGCGTAGAAGCCCTGCACACAGGCAAGAAGCCCCCCAGGCCCGCGGGCGCGCCCGACACTGGAGCCCCCTGGCTGGCTGCAGCCACAGGGAACGGGGGTTCTGAGTTGGCAGCCCCCATTCCCGAAGCATCCACGGGCAGTTCCCCGAAGGGCTGACACCGGCTGCGCCTCAGCAGCCAGACAACCTCCCTCCCTCTGGTCGGGCACTGCAAGCCACACAGCCACTTCTGTCCCCTGTGTCCCTGGAGGCCGCAGCGCGTTTTGGGTTTTGGCGCGGACGGGCCCCTCTCGGCTTCCGTAGTCCATTTGCCCCCGGAGCCTGCCAGACCCCTGGCCCCAGGGGCGGGCCCTGCTGAGTCCCCGAGCGCCTCCTGGGTTCCTGCCACCACCCTTGGGCTGGGATGAGGTGCCACCTTGTGCGTAGAAGCCCTGCACACAGGCAAGGTGCCCCCAGGCCCGCGGGCGTGCCCGACCCTGGAGCCCCCTGGCTGGCTGCAGCCACAGGGAACGGGGGTTCTGAGTTGGCAGCCCCCATTCCCGAAGCATCCACGGGCAGTTCCCCGAAGGGCTGACACCGGCTGCGCCTCAGCAGCCAGACAACCTCCCTCCCTCTGGTCGGGCACTGCAAGCCACACAGCCACTTGTGTCCCCTGTGTCCCTGGAGGCCGCAGCGCGTTTTGGGTTTTGGCGCGGACGGGCCCCTCTCGGCTTCCGTAGTCCATTTGCCCCCGGAGCCTGCCAGACCCCTGTCCCCAGGGGTGGGCCCTGCTGAGTCCCCGAGCGCCTCCTGGGTTCCTGCCACCACACTTGGGCCGGGATGAGGTGCCACCTTGTGCGTAGAAGCCCTGCACACAGGCAAGAAGCCCCCCAGGCCCGCGGGCGCACCCGACCCTGGAGCCCCCTGGCTGGCTGCAGCCACAGGGAACGGGGGTTCTGAGTTGGCAGCCCCCATTCCCGAAGCATCCACGGGCAGTTCCCCGAAGGGCTGACACCGGCTGCGCCTCAGCAGCCAGACAACCTCCTCCCTCTGGTCGGGCACTGCAAGCCACACAGCCACTTGTGTCCCCTGTGTCCCTGGAGGCCGCAGCGCGTTTTGGGTTTTGGCGCGGACGGGCCCCTCTCGGCTTCCGTAATCCATTTGCCCCCGGAGCCTGCCAGACCCCTGGCCCCAGGGGCGGGCCCTGTTGAGTCCCCGAGCGCCTCCTGGGTTCCTGCCACCACCCTTGGGCCGGGATGAGGTGCCACCTTGTGCGTAGAAGCCCTGCACACAGGCAAGAAGCCCCCCAGGCCCGCGGGCGCGCCCGACCCTGGAGCCCCCTGGCTGGCTGCAGCCACAGGGAACGGGGGTTCTGAGTTGGCAGCCCCCATTCCCGAAGCATCCACGGGCAGTTCCCAGAACGGCTGACACCGGCTGCGCCTCAGCAGCCAGACAACCTCCCTCCCTCTGGTCGGGCACTGCAAGCCACACAGCCACTTGTGTCCCCTGTGTCCCTGGAGGCCGCAGCGCGTTTTGGGTTTTGGCGCGGACGGGCCCCTCTCGGCTTCCGTAGTCCATTTGCCCCCGGAGCCTGCCAGACCCCTGGCTCTAGGAGGCTGCCCAGGGGCGCTGCCAACAGCCCCCAGGTGCTGGCTAGCCGCAGCAGCCGGCCACGGGGGAGCACACACACCTGCGGGTGTCCCCAGGCCGCACACACGGACTGCCCCGCGCTTCCCGGCGTTGCAAATAGGTCCCCCGGGAAGCCCCGCCGGCCCTAGGGGCTTGTCGGGCGGGGCCGACGCATGGTGGGTGAGTGGGGAGAGCTGCTGCTGGCACACACACACTGCTGAAGCCCACTGGGGCGGTCCAAGGGCGAGGAGCTCGGAGCTCGGTCAGGGCTGTCCCAGCAGAACTTTTTGAGGGTGGACGGACACGCCCGCGGGCCATCAAGTGTTGCGGGCAGGCCCCGGGGGCAGGCCCTGCTGAGTCCCCGAGCGCCACCTGGGTTCCTGCCACCACCCTTGGGCCGGGATGAGGTGCCACCTTGTGCGTAGAAGCCCTGCACACAGGCAAGAAGCCCCCCAGGCCCGCGGCGCACCCGACCCTGGAGCCCCCTGGCCGGATGCAGCCACGGGAATGGGGTTTCTGAGTTGGCAGGCCCCATTCCCGAAGCATCCACGGGCACTTCCCGAAGGGCTGACACCTGCTGCGCCTCAGCAGCCAGCCAACCTCCCTCCCTCTGGTCGGGCACTGCAAGCCACACAGCCACTTGTGTCCCCTGTGTCCCTCCCTGGAGGCCGCAGCGCGTTTTGGGTTTTGGCGCGGACGGGCCCTTCTCGGCTTCCGTAGTCCATTTGCCCCCGGAGCCTGCCAGACCCCTGGCTCTAGGAGGCTGCCCAGGGGCGCTGCCAACAGCCCCCAGGTGCTGGCACGCCGCCTCGGCCGGCCATGGTGGGAGCACTCAAACCTGCGGGTGTCCCCAGGCCGCACACACGGACTGCCCCGCGCTTCCCGGCGTTGCAAATAGGTCCACCGGGAAGCCCCGCCGGCCCTAGGGGCTTGTCTGGCGGGTCCGACGCACGGTGGGTGAGTGGGGAGGGCTGCTGCTGGCACACACCCACTCCTGAAGCCCACTGGGGCGGTCCAAGGGCGAGGAGCTCGGAGCTCGGTCAGGGCTGTCCCAGCAGAACTTTTTGAGGGTGGACGGACACGCCCGCGGGCAATCAGGTGTTGCGGGCAGGCCCTGGGGGCAGGCCCTGCTGAGTCCCCGAGCGCCACCTGGGTTCCTGCCACCACCCTTGGGCCGGGATGAGGTGCCACCTTGTGCGTAGAAGCCCTGCACACAGGCAAGAAGCCCCCCAGGCCCGCGGCGCACCCGACCCTGGAGCCCCCTGGCCGGTTGCAGCCACAGGGAACCTGGGTTCTGAGTTGGCAGGCCCCATTCCCGAAGCATCCACGGGCACTTCCCGAAGGGCTGACACCTGCTGCGCCTCAGCAGCCAGCCAACGTCCCTCCCTCTGGTCGGGCACTGCAAGCCACACAGCCACTTGTGTCCCCTGTGTCCCTCCCTGGAGGCCGCAGCGCGTTTTGGGTTTTGGCGCGGACGGGCCCCTCTCGGCTTCCGTAGTCCATTTGCCCCCGGAGCCTGCCAGACCCCTGGCCCCAGGGGCGGGCCCTGCTGAGTCCCCGAGCGCCTCCTGGGTTCCTGCCACCACCCTTGGGCTGGGATGAGGTGCCACCTTGTGCGTAGAAGCCCTGCACACAGGCAAGAAGCCCCCCAGTCCCGCGGGCGCGCCCGACCCTGGAGCCCCCTGGCTGGCTGCAGCCACAGGGAACGGGGGTTCTGAGTTGGCAGCCCCCATTCCCGAAGCATCCACGGGCAGTTCCCCGAAGGGCTGACACCGGCTGCGCCTCAGCAGCCAGACAACCTCCTCCCTCTGGTCGGGCACTGCAAGCCACACAGCCACTTGTGTCCCCTGTGTCCCTGGAGGCCGCAGCGCGTTTTGGGTTTTGGCGCGGACGGGCCCCTCTCGGCTTCCGTAGTCCATTTGCCCCCGGAGCCTGCCAGACCCCTGGCCCCAGGGGCGGGCCCTGCTGAGTCCCCGAGCGCCTCCTGGGTTCCTGCCACCACCCTTGGGCCGGGATGAGGTGCCACCTTGTGCGTAGAAGCCCTGCACACAGGCAAGAAGCCCCCCAGGCCCGCGGGCGCGCCCGACCCTGGAGCCCCCTGGCTGGCTGCAGCCACAGGGAACGGGGGTTCTGAGTTGGCAGCCCCCATTCCCGAAGCATCCACGGGCAGTTCCCCGAAGGGCTGACACCGGCTGCGCCTCAGCAGCCAGACAACCTCCCTCCCTCTGGTCGGGCACTGCAAGCCACACAGCCACTTGTGTCCCCTGTGTCCCTGGAGGCCGCAGCACATTTTGGGTTTTGGCGCGGACGGGCCCCTCTCGGCTTCCGTAGTCCATTTGCCCCCGGAGCCTGCCAGACCCCTGTCCCCAGGGGTGGGCCCTGCTGAGTCCCCGAGCGCCTCCTGGGTTCCTGCCACCACCCTTGGGCCGGGATGAGGTGCCACCTTGTGCGTAGAAGCCCTGCACACAGGCAAAACCCCCCCAGGCCCGTGGGCGCGCCCGACCTGGAGCCCCCTGGCTGGCTGCAGCCACAGGGAACGGGGGTTCTCAGTTGGCAGCCCCCATTCCCGAAGCATCTACGGGCAGTTCCCCGAAGGGCTGACACCGGCTGCGCCTCAGCAGCCAGACAACCTCCCTCCCTCTGGTCGGGCACTGCAAGCCACACAGCCACTTGTGTCCCCTGTGTCCCTGGAGGCCGCAGCGCGTTTTGGGTTTTGGCGCGGACGGGCCCCTCTCGGCTTCCGTAGTCCATTTGCCCCCGGAGCCTGCCAGACCCCTGGCCCCAGGGGCGGGCCCTGCTGAGTCCCCGAGCGCCTCCTGGGTTCCTGCCACCACCCTTGGGCCGGGATGAGGTGCCACCTTGTGTGTAGAAGCCCTGCACACAGGCAAGAAGCCCCCCAGGCCCGCGGGCGCGCCCGACCCTGGAGCCCCCTGGCTGGCTGCAGCCACAGGGAACGGGGGTTCTGAGTTCGCAGCCCCCATTCCCGAAGCATCCACGGGCAGTTCCCCGAAGGGCTGACACCGGCTGCGCCTCAGCAGCCAGACAACCTCCCTCCCTCTGGTCGGGCACTGCAAGCCACACAGCCACTTGTGTCCCCTGTGTCCCTGGAGGCCGCAGCACATTTTGGGTTTTGGCGCGGACGGGCCCCTCTCGGCTTCCGTAGTCCATTTGCCCCCGGAGCCTGCCAGACCCCTGGCCCCAGGGGTGGGCCCTGCTGAGTCCCCGAGCGCCTCCTGGGTTCCTGCCACCACCCTTGGGCCGGGATGAGGTGCCACCTTGTGCGTAGAAGCCCTGCACACAGGCAAGAAGCCCCCCAGGCCCGCGGGCGCGCCCGACACTGGAGCCCCCTGGCTGGCTGCAGCCACAGGGAACGGGGGTTCTGAGTTGGCAGCCCCCATTCCCGAAGCATCCACGGGCAGTTCCCCGAAGGGCTGACACCGGCTGCGCCTCAGCAGCCAGACAAACTCCCTCCCTCTGGTCGGGCACTGCAAGCCACACAGCCACTTGTGTCCCCTGTGTCCCTGGAGGCCGCACCGCGTTTTGGGTTTTGGCGCGGACGGGCCCCTCTCGGCTTCCGTAGTCCATTTGCCCCCGGAGCCTGCCAGACCCCTGTCCCCAGGGGTGGGCCCTGCTGAGTCCCCGAGCGCCTCCTGGGTTCCTGCCACCACACTTGGGCCGGGATGAGGTGCCACCTTGTGCGTAGAAGCCCTGCACACAGGCAAGAAGCCCCCCAGGCCCGCGGGCGCACCCGACCCTGGAGCCCCCTGGCTGGCTGCAGCCACAGGGAACGGGGGTTCTGAGTTGGCAGCCCCCATTCCCGAAGCATCCACGGGCAGTTCCCCGAACGGCTGACACCGGCTGCGCCTCAGCAGCCAGACAACCTCCTCCCTCTGGTCGGGCACTGCAAGCCACACAGCCACTTGTGTCCCCTGTGTCCCTGGAGGCCGCAGCGCGTTTTGGGTTTTGGCGCGGACGGGCCCCTCTCGGCTTCCGTAGTCCATTTGCCCCCGGAGCCTGCCAGACCCCTGGCCCCAGGGGCGGGCCCTGCTGAGTCCCCGAGCGCCTCCTGGGTTCCTGCCACCACCCTTGGGCCGGGATGAGGTGCCACCTTGTGTGTAGAAGCCCTGCACACAGGCAAGAAGCCCCCCAGGCCCGCGGGCGCGCCCGACCCTGGAGCCCCCTGGCTGGCTGCAGCCACAGGGAACGGGGGTTCTGAGTTGGCAGCCCCCATTCCCGAAGCATCCACGGGCAGTTCCCCGAAGGGCTGACACCGGCTGCGCCTCAGCAGCCAGACAACCTCCCTCCCTCTGGTCGGGCACTGCAAGCCACACAGCCACTTGTGTCCCCTGTGTCCCTGGAGGCCGCAGCGCATTTTGGGTTTTGGCGCGGACGGGCCCCTCTCGGCTTCCGTAGTCCATTTGTCCCCGGAGCCTGCCAGACACCTGGCCCCAGGGGTGGGCCCTGCTGAGTCCCCGAGCGCCTCCTGGGTTCCTGCCACCACCCTTGGGCCGGGATGAGGTGCCACCTTGTGCGTAGAAGCCCTGCACACAGGCAAGAAGCCCCCCAGGCCCGCGGGCGCGCCCGACACTGGAGCCCCCTGGCTGGCTGCAGCCACAGGGAACGGGGGTTCTGAGTTGGCAGCCCCCATTCCCGAAGCATCTACGGGCAGTTCCCCGAAGGGCTGACACCGGCTGCGCCTCAGCAGCCAGACAACCTCCCTCCCTCTGGTCGGGCACTGCAAGCCACACAGCCACTTGTGTCCCCTGTGTCCCTGGAGGCCGCAGCGCGTTTTGGGTTTTGGCGCGGACGGGCCCCTCTCGGCTTCCGTAGTCCATTTGCCCCCGGAGCCTGCCAGACCCCTGGCCCCAGGGGCGGGCCCTGCTGAGTCCCCGAGCGCCTCCTGGGTTCCTGCCACCACCCTTGGGCCGGGATGAGGTGCCACCTTGTGTGTAGAAGCCCTGCACACAGGCAAGAAGCCCCCCAGGCCCGCGGGCGCGCCCGACCCTGGAGCCCCCTGGCTGGCTGCAGCCACAGGGAACGGGGGTTCTGAGTTGGCAGCCCCCATTCCCGAAGCATCCACGGGCAGTTCCCCGAAGGGCTGACACCGGCTGCGCCTCAGCAGCCAGACAACCTCCCTCCCTCTGGTCGGGCACTGCAAGCCACACAGCCACTTGTGTCCCCTGTGTCCCTGGAGGCCGCAGCGCATTTTGGGTTTTGGCGCGGACGGGCCCCTCTCGGCTTCCGTAGTCCATTTGTCCCCGGAGCCTGCCAGACACCTGGCCCCAGGGGTGGGCCCTGCTGAGTCCCCGAGCGCCTCCTGGGTTCCTGCCACCACCCTTGGGCCGGGATGAGGTGCCACCTTGTGCGTAGAAGCCCTGCACACAGGCAAGAAGCCCCCCAGGCCCGCGGGCGCGCCCGACACTGGAGCCCCCTGGCTGGCTGCAGCCACAGGGAACGGGGGTTCTGAGTTGGCAGCCCCCATTCCCGAAGCATCCACGGGCAGTTCCCCGAAGGGCTGACACCGGCTGCGCCTCAGCAGCCAGACAACCTCCCTCCCTCTGGTCGGGCACTGCAAGCCACACAGCCACTTCTGTCCCCTGTGTCCCTGGAGGCCGCAGCGCGTTTTGGGTTTTGGCGCGGACGGGCCCCTCTCGGCTTCCGTAGTCCATTTGCCCCCGGAGCCTGCCAGACCCCTGTCCCCAGGGGCGGGCCCTGCTGAGTCCCCGAGCGCCTCCTGGGTTCCTGCCACCACCCTTGGGCTGGGATGAGGTGCCACCTTGTGCGTAGAAGCCCTGCACACAGGCAAGGTGCCCCCAGGCCCGCGGGCGTGCCCGACCCTGGAGCCCCCTGGCTGGCTGCAGCCACAGGGAACGGGGGTTCTGAGTTGGCAGCCCCCATTCCCGAAGCATCCACGGGCAGTTCCCCGAAGGGCTGACACCGGCTGCGCCTCAGCAGCCAGACAACCTCCCTCCCTCTGGTCGGGCACTGCAAGCCACACAGCCACTTGTGTCCCCTGTGTCCCTGGAGGCCGCAGCGCGTTTTGGGTTTTGGCGCGGACGGGCCCCTCTCGGCTTCCGTAGTCCATTTGCCCCCGGAGCCTGCCAGACCCCTGTCCCCAGGGGTGGGCCCTGCTGAGTCCCCGAGCGCCTCCTGGGTTCCTGCCACCACACTTGGGCCGGGATGAGGTGCCACCTTGTGCGTAGAAGCCCTGCACACAGGCAAGAAGCCCCCCAGGCCCGCGGGCGCACCCGACCCTGGAGCCCCCTGGCTGGCTGCAGCCACAGGGAACGGGGGTTCTGAGTTGGCAGCCCCCATTCCCGAAGCATCCACGGGCAGTTCCCCGAAGGGCTGACACCGGCTGCGCCTCAGCAGCCAGACAACCTCCTCCCTCTGGTCGGGCACTGCAAGCCACACAGCCACTTGTGTCCCCTGTGTCCCTGGAGGCCGCAGCGCGTTTTGGGTTTTGGCGCGGACGGGCCCCTCTCGGCTTCCGTAATCCATTTGCCCCCGGAGCCTGCCAGACCCCTGGCCCCAGGGGCGGGCCCTGTTGAGTCCCCGAGCGCCTCCTGGGTTCCTGCCACCACCCTTGGGCCGGGATGAGGTGCCACCTTGTGCGTAGAAGCCCTGCACACAGGCAAGAAGCCCCCCAGGCCCGCGGGCGCGCCCGACCCTGGAGCCCCCTGGCTGGCTGCAGCCACAGGGAACGGGGGTTCTGAGTTGGCAGCCCCCATTCCCGAAGCATCCACGGGCAGTTCCCAGAACGGCTGACACCGGCTGCGCCTCAGCAGCCAGACAACCTCCCTCCCTCTGGTCGGGCACTGCAAGCCACACAGCCACTTGTGTCCCCTGTGTCCCTGGAGGCCGCAGCGCGTTTTGGGTTTTGGCGCGGACGGGCCCCTCTCGGCTTCCGTAGTCCATTTGCCCCCGGAGCCTGCCAGACCCCTGGCTCTAGGAGGCTGCCCAGGGGCGCTGCCAACAGCCCCCAGGTGCTGGCTAGCCGCAGCAGCCGGCCACGGGGGAGCACACACACCTGCGGGTGTCCCCAGGCCGCACACACGGACTGCCCCGCGCTTCCCGGCGTTGCAAATAGGTCCCCCGGGAAGCCCCGCCGGCCCTAGGGGCTTGTCGGGCGGGGCCGACGCATGGTGGGTGAGTGGGGAGAGCTGCTGCTGGCACACACACACTGCTGAAGCCCACTGGGGCGGTCCAAGGGCGAGGAGCTCGGAGCTCGGTCAGGGCTGTCCCAGCAGAACTTTTTGAGGGTGGACGGACACGCCCGCGGGCCATCAAGTGTTGCGGGCAGGCCCCGGGGGCAGGCCCTGCTGAGTCCCCGAGCGCCACCTGGGTTCCTGCCACCACCCTTGGGCCGGGATGAGGTGCCACCTTGTGCGTAGAAGCCCTGCACACAGGCAAGAAGCCCCCCAGGCCCGCGGCGCACCCGACCCTGGAGCCCCCTGGCCGGTTGCAGCCACAGGGAACGGGGGTTCTGAGTTGGCAGGCCCCATTCCCGAAGCATCCACGGGCACTTCCCGAAGGGCTGACACCTGCTGCGCCTCAGCAGCCAGCCAACGTCCCTCCCTCTGGTCGGGCACTGCAAGCCACACAGCCACTTGTGTCCCCTGTGTCCCTCCCTGGAGGCCGCAGCGCGTTTTGGGTTTTGGCGCGGACGGGCCCCTCTCGGCTTCCGTAGTCCATTTGCCCCCGGAGCCTGCCAGACCCCTGGCTCTAGGAGGCTGCCCAGGGGCGCTGCCAACAGCCCCCAGGTGCTGGCTAGCCGCCTCGGCCGGCCATGGGGGGAGCACACACACCTGCGGGTGTCCCCGGGCCGCACACACGAACTGCCCCGCGCTTCCCGGCGTTACAAATAGGCCCCCCGGGAAGCCCCACCCTCCCTAGGGGCTTGTCGGGTGGGGCCGACGCACGGTGGGTGAGTGGGGAGGGCTGCTGCTGGCACACACCCACTCCTGAAGCCCACTGGGGCGGTCCAAGGGCGAGGAGCTCGGAGCTCGGTCAGGGCTGTCCCAGCAGAACTTTTTGAGGGTGGACGGACACGCCCGCGGGCAATCAGGTGTTGCAGGCAGGCCCCGGGGGCAGGCCCTGCTGAGTCCCCGAGCGCCACCTGGTTTCCTGCCACCACCCTTGGGCCGGGATGAGGTGCCACCTTGTGCGTAGAAGCCCTGCACACAGGCAAAAAGCCCCAAGGCCCGCGGCGCACCCGACCCGGGAGCCCCCTGGCCGGCTGCAGCCACAGGGAACGGGGGTTCTGAGTTGGCAGGCCCCATTCCCGAAGCATCCACGGGCACTTCCCGAAGGGCTGACACCTGCTGCGCCTCAGCAGCCAGCCAACCTCCCTCCCTCTGGTCGGGCACTGCAAGCCACACAGCCACTTGTGTCCCCTGTGTCCCTCCCTGGAGGCCGCAGCGCGTTTTGGGTTTTGGCGCGGACGGGCCCCTCTCGGCTTCCGTAGTCCATTTGCCCCCGGAGCCTGCCAGACCCCTGGCCCCATGGGCGGGCTCTGCTGAGTCCCCGAGCGCCTCCTGGGTTCCTGCCACCACCCTTGGGCTGGGATGAGGTGCCACCTTGTGCGTAGAAGCCCTGCACACAGGCAAGAAGCCCCCCAGTCCCGCGGGCGCGCCCGACCCTGGAGCCCCCTGGCTGGCTGCAGCCACAGGGAACGGGGGTTCTGAGTTGGCAGCCCCCATTCCCGAAGCATCCACGGGCAGTTCCCCGAAGGGCTGACACCGTCTGCGCCTCAGCAGCCAGACAACCTCCTCCCTCTGGTCGGGCACTGCAAGCCACACAGCCACTTGTGTCCCCTGTGTCCCTGGAGGCCGCAGCGCGTTTTGGGTTTTGGCGCGGACGGGCCCCTCTCGGCTTCCGTAGTCCATTTGCCCCCGGAGCCTGCCAGACCCCTGGCCCCAGGGGTGGGCCCTGCTGAGTCCCCGAGCGCCTCCTGGGTTCCTGCCACCACCCTTGGGCCGGGATGAGGTGCCACCTTGTGCGTAGAAGCCCTGCACACAGCCAAGAAGCCCCCCAGGCCCGCGGGCGCGCCCGACCCTGGAGCCCCCTGGCTGGCTGCAGCCACAGGGAACGGGGGTTCTGAGTTGGCAGCCCCCATTCCCGAAGCATCCACGGGCAGTTCCCCGAAGGGCTGACACCGGCTGCGCCTCAGCAGCCAGACAACCTCCCTCCCTCTGGTCGGGCACTGCAAGCCACACAGCCACTTGTGTCCCCTGTGTCCCTGGAGGCCGCAGCGCATTTTGGGTTTTGGCGCGGACGGGCCCCTCTCGGCTTCCGTAGTCCATTTGCCCCCGGAGCCTGCCAGACCCCAGGCCCCAGGGGTGGGCCCTGCTGAGTCCCCGAGCGCCTCCTGGGTTCCTGCCACCACCCTTGGGCCGGGATGAGGTGCCACCTTGTGCGTAGAAGCCCTGCACACAGGCAAAACCCCCCCAGGCCCGTGGGCGCGCCCGACCTGGAGCCCCCTGGCTGGCTGCAGCCACAGGGAACGGGGGTTCTGAGTTGGCAGCCCCCATTCCCGAAGCATCTACGGGCAGTTCCCCGAAGGGCTGACACCGGCTGCGCCTCAGCAGCCAGACAACCTCCCTCCCTCTGGTCGGGCACTGCAAGCCACACAGCCACTTGTGTCCCCTGTGTCCCTGGAGGCCGCAGCGCGTTTTGGGTTTTGGCGCGGACGGGCCCCTCTCGGTTTCCGTAGTCCATTGGCCCCCGGAGCCTGCCAGACCCCTGGCCCCAGGGGCGGGCCCTGCTGAGTCCCCGAGCGCCTCCTGGGTTCCTGCCACCACCCTTGGGCCGGGATGAGGTGCCACCTTGTGTGTAGAAGCCCTGCACACAGGCAAGAAGCCCCCCAGGCCCGCGGGCGCGCCCGACCCTGGAGCCCCCTGGCTGGCTGCAGCCACAGGGAACGGGGGTTCTGAGTTGGCAGCCCCCATTCCCGAAGCATCCACGGGCAGTTCCCCGAAGGGCTGACACCGGCTGCGCCTCAGCAGCCAGACAACCTCCCTCCCTCTGGTCGGGCACTGCAAGCCACACAGCCACTTGTGTCCCCTGTGTCCCTGGAGGCCGCAGCGCATTTTGGGTTTTGGCGCGGACGGGCCCCTCTCGGCTTCCGTAGTCCATTTGTCCCCGGAGCCTGCCAGACACCTGGCCCCAGGGGTGGGCCCTGCTGAGTCCCCGAGCGCCTCCTGGGTTCCTGCCACCACCCTTGGGCCGGGATGAGGTGCCACCTTGTGCGTAGAAGCCCTGCACACAGGCAAGAAGCCCCCCAGGCCCGCGGGCGCGCCCGACACTGGAGCCCCCTGGCTGGCTGCAGCCACAGGGAACGGGGGTTCTGAGTTGGCAGCCCCCATTCCCGAAGCATCCACGGGCAGTTCCCCGAAGGGCTGACACCGTCTGCGCCTCAGCAGCCAGACAACCTCCCTCCCTCTGGTCGGGCACTGCAAGCCACACAGCCACTTGTGTCCCCTGTGTCCCTGGAGGCCGCAGCGCGTTTTGGGTTTTGGCGCGGACGGGCCCCTCTCGGCTTCCGTAGTCCATTTGCCCCCGGAGCCTGCCAGACCCCTGGCCCCAGGGGCGGGCCCTGCTGAGTCCCCGAGCGCCACCTGGGTTCCTGCCACCACCCTTGGGCCGGGATGAGGTGCCACCTTGTGCGTAGAAGCCCTGCACACAGGCAAGAAGCCCCCCAGGCCCGCGGCGCACCCGACCCTGGAGCCCCCTGGCCGGCTGCAGCCACGGGAATGGGGTTTCTGAGTTGGCAGGCCCCATTCCCGAAGCATCCACGGGCACTTCCCGAAGGGCTGACACCTGCTGCGCCTCAGCAGCCAGCCAACCTCCCTCCCTCTGGTCGGGCACTGCAAGCCACACAGCCACTTGTGTCCCCTGTGTCCCTCCCTGGAGGCCGCAGCGCGTTTTGGGTTTTGGCGCAGACGGGCCCCTCTCGGCTTCCGCAGTCCATTTGCCCCCGGAGCCTGCCAGACCCCTGGCTCTAGGAGGCTGCCCAGGGGCGCTGCCAACAGCCCCCAGGTGCTGGCTAGCCGCAGCAGCCGGCCACGGGGGAGCACACACTCCTGCGGGTGTCCCCAGGCCGCACACACGGACTGCCCCGCGCTTCCCGGCGTTGCAAATAGGTCCACCGGGAAGCCCCGCCGGCCCTAGGGGCTTGTCTGGCGGGGCCGACGCACGGTGGGTGAGTGGGGAGGGCTGCTGCTGGCACACACCCACTCCTGAAGCCCACTGGGGCGGTCCAAGGGCGAGGAGCTCGGAGCTCGGTCAGGGCTGTCCCAGCAGAACTTTTTGAGGGTGGACGGACACGCCCGCGGGCAATCAGGTGTTGCGGGCAGGCCCTGGGGGCAGGCCCTGCTGAGTCCCCGAGCGCCACCTGGGTTCCTGCCACCACCCTTGGGCCGGGATGAGGTGCCACCTTGTGCGTAGAAGCCCTGCACACAGGCAAGAAGCCCCCCAGGCCCGCGGCGCACCCGACCCTGGAGCCCCCTGGCCGGTTGCAGCCACAGGGAACGGGGGTTCTGAGTTGGCAGGCCCCATTCCCGAAGCATCCACGGGCACTTCCCGAAGGGCTGACACCTGCTGCGCCTCAGCAGCCAGCCAACGTCCCTCCCTCTGGTCGGGCACTGCAAGCCACACAGCCACTTGTGTCCCCTGTGTCCCTCCCTGGAGGCCGCAGCGCGTTTTGGGATTTGGCGCGGACGGGCCCCTCTCGGCTTCCGTAGTCCATTTGCCCCCGGAGCCTGCCAGACCCCTGGCCCCAGGGGCGGGCTCTGCTGAGTCCCCGAGCGCCTCCTGGGTTCCTGCCACCACCCTTGGGCTGGGATGAGGTGCCACCTTGTGCGTAGAAGCCCTGCACACAGGCAAGAAGCCCCCCAGTCCCGCGGGCGCGCCCGACCCTGGAGCCCCCTGGCTGGCTGCAGCCACAGGGAACGGGGGTTCTGAGTTGGCAGCCCCCATTCCCGAAGCATCCACGGGCAGTTCCCCGAAGGGCTGACACCGGCTGCGCCTCAGCAGCCAGACAACCTCCTCCCTCTGGTCGGGCACTGCAAGCCACACAGCCACTTGTGTCCCCTGTGTCCCTGGAGGCCGCAGCGCGTTTTGGGTTTTGGCGCGGACGGGCCCCTCTCGGCTTCCGTAGTCCATTTGCCCCCGGAGCCTGCCAGACCCCTGGCCCCAGGGGCGGGCCCTGCTGAGTCCCCGAGCGCCTCCTGGGTTCCTGCCACCACCCTTGGGCCGGGATGAGGTGCCACCTTGTGCGTAGAAGCCCTGCACACAGCCAAGAAGCCCCCCAGGCCCGCGGGCGCGCCCGACCCTGGAGCCCCCTGGCTGGCTGCAGCCACAGGGAACGGGGGTTCTGAGTTGGCAGCCCCCATTCCCGAAGCATCCACGGGCAGTTCCCCGAAGGGCTGACACCGGCTGCGCCTCAGCAGCCAGACAACCTCCCTCCCTCTGGTCGGGCACTGCAAGCCACACAGCCACTTGTGTCCCCTGTGTCCCTGGAGGCCGCAGCGCATTTTGGGTTTTGGCGCGGACGGGCCCCTCTCGGCTTCCGTAGTCCATTTGCCCCCGGAGCCTGCCAGACCCCTGGCCCCAGGGGTGGGCCCTGCTGAGTCCCCGAGCGCCTCCTGGGTTCCTGCCACCACCCTTGGGCCGGGATGAGGTGCCACCTTGTGCGTAGAAGCCCTGCACACAGGCAAAACCCCCCCAGGCCCGTGGGCGCGCCCGACCTGGAGCCCCCTGGCTGGCTGCAGCCACAGGGAACGGGGGTTCTGAGTTGGCAGCCCCCATTCCCGAAGCATCTACGGGCAGTTCCCCGAAGGGCTGACACCGGCTGCGCCTCAGCAGCCAGACAACCTCCCTCCCTCTGGTCGGGCACTGCAAGCCACACAGCCACTTGTGTCCCCTGTGTCCCTGGAGGCCGCAGCGCGTTTTGGGTTTTGGCGCGGACGGGCCCCTCTCGGCTTCCGTAGTCCATTTGCCCCCGGAGCCTGCCAGACCCCTGGCCCCAGGGGCGGGCCCTGCTGAGTCCCCGAGCGCCTCCTGGGTTCCTGCCACCACCCTTGGGCCGGGATGAGGTGCCACCTTGTGTGTAGAAGCCCTGCACACAGGCAAGAAGCCCCCCAGGCCCGCGGGCGCGCCCGACCCTGGAGCCCCCTGGCTGGCTGCAGCCACAGGGAACGGGGGTTCTGAGTTGGAAGCCCCCATTCCCGAAGCATCCACGGGCAGTTCCCCGAAGGGCTGACACCGGCTGCGCCTCAGCAGCCAGACAACCTCCCTCCCTCTGGTCGGGCACTGCAAGCCACACAGCCACTTGTGTCCCCTGTGTCCCTGGAGGCCGCAGCGCATTTTGGGTTTTGGCGCGGACGGGCCCCTCTCGGCTTCCGTAGTCCATTTGTCCCCGGAGCCTGCCAGACACCTGGCCCCAGGGGTGGGCCCTGCTGAGTCCCCGAGCGCCTCCTGGGTTCCTGCCACCACCCTTGGGCCGGGATGAGGTGCCACCTTGTGCGTAGAAGCCCTGCACACAGGCAAGAAGCCCCCCAGGCCCGCGGGCGCGCCCGACACTGGAGCCCCCTGGCTGGCTGCAGCCACAGGGAACGGGGGTTCTGAGTTGGCAGCCCCCATTCCCGAAGCATCCACGGGCAGTTCCCCGAAGGGCTGACACCGGCTGCGCCTCAGCAGCCAGACAACCTCCCTCCCTCTGGTCGGGCACTGCAAGCCACACAGCCACTTCTGTCCCCTGTGTCCCTGGAGGCCGCAGCGCGTTTTGGGTTTTGGCGCGGACGGGCCCCTCTCGGCTTCCGTAGTCCATTTGCCCCCGGAGCCTGCCAGACCCCTGGCCCCAGGGGCGGGCCCTGCTGAGTCCCCGAGCGCCTCCTGGGTTCCTGCCACCACCCTTGGGCTGGGATGAGGTGCCACCTTGTGCGTAGAAGCCCTGCACACAGGCAAGAAGCCCCCAGGCCCGCGGGCGTGCCCGACCCTGGAGCCCCCTGGCTGGCTGCAGCCACAGGGAACGGGGGTTCTGAGTTGGCAGCCCCCATTCCCGAAGCATCCACGGGCAGTTCCCCGAAGGGCTGACACCGGCTGCGCCTCAGCAGCCAGACAACCTCCCTCCCTCTGGTCGAGCACTGCAAGCCACACAGCCACTTGTGTCCCCTGTGTCCCTGGAGGCCGCAGCGCGTTTTGGGTTTTGGCGCGGACGGGCCCCTCTCGGCTTCCGTAGTCCATTTGCCCCCGGAGCCTGCCAGACCCCTGTCCCCAGGGGTGGGCCCTGCTGAGTCCCCGAGCGCCTCCTGGGTTCCTGCCACCACACTTGTGCCGGGATGAGGTGCCACCTTGTGCGTAGAAGCCCTGCACACAGGCAAGAAGCCCCCCAGGCCCGCGGGCGCGCCCGACCCTGGAGCCCCCTGGCTGGCTGCAGCCACAGGGAACGGGGGTTCTGAGTTGGCAGCCCCCATTCCCGAAGCATCCACGGGCAGTTCCCCGAACGGCTGACACCGGCTGCACCTCAGCAGCCAGACACCCTCCCTCCCTCTGGTCGGGCACTGCAAGCCACACAGCCACTTTTGTCCCCTGTGTCCCTGGAGGCCGCAGCACGTTTTGGGTTTTGGCGCGGACGGGCCCCTCTCGGCTTCCGTAGTCCATTTGCCCCCGGAGCCTGCCAGACCCCTGGCCCCAGGGGCGGGCCCTGTTGAGTCCCCGAGCGCCTCCTGGATTCCTGCCACCACCCTTGGGCCGGGATGAGGTGCCACCTTGTGCGTAGAAGCCCTGCACACAGGCAAGAAGCCCCCCAGGCCCGCGGGCGCGCCCGACCCTGGAGCCCCCTGGCTGGCTGCAGCCACAGGGAACGGGGGTTCTGAGTTGGCAGCCCCCATTCCCGAAGCATCCACGGGCAGTTCCCAGAACGGCTGACACCGGCTGCGCCTCAGCAGCCAGACAACCTCCCTCCCTCTGGTCGGGCACTGCAAGCCACACAGCCACTTGTGTCCCCTGTGTCCCTGGAGGCCGCAGCGCGTTTTGGGTTTTGGCGCGGACGGGCCCCTCTCGGCTTCCGTAGTCCATTTGCGCCCGGAGCCTGCCAGACCCCTGGCCCCAGGGGTGGGCCCTGCTGAGTCCCCGAGCGCCTCCTGGGTTCCTGCCACCACCCTTGGGCCGGGATGAGGTGCCACCTTGTGCGTAGAAGCCCTGCACACAGGCAAGAAGCCCCCCAGGCCCGCGGGCGCTCCCGACCCTGGAGCCCCCTGGCTGGCTGCAGCCACAGGGAACGGGGGTTCTGAGTTGGCAGCCCCCATTCCCGAAGCATCCACGGGCAGTTCCCCGAAGGGCTGACACCGGCTGCGCCTCAGCAGCCAGACAACCTCCCTCCCTCTGGTCGGGCACTGCAAGCCACACAGCCACTTGTGTCCCCTGTGTCCCTGGAGGCCGCAGCGCCTTTTGAATTTTGGCGCGGACGGGCCCCTCTCGGCTTCCGTAGTCCATTTGCCCCCGGAGCCTGCCAGACCCCTGGCCCCAGGGGCGGGCCCTGCTAAGTCCCCGAGCGCCTCCTGGGTTCCTGCCACCACCCTTGGGCTGGGATGAGGTGCCACTTTGTGCGTAGAAGCCCTGCACACAGGCAAGAAGCCCCCCGGGCCCGCGGGCGCGCCCGACCCTGGAGCCCCCTGGCTGGCTGCAGCCACAGGGAACGGGGGTTCTGAGTTGGCAGCCCCCATTCCCGAAGCATCCACGGGCAGTTCCCCGAACGGCTGACACCGGCTGCGCCTCAGCAGCCAGACAACCTCCCTCCCTCTGGTCGGGCACTGCAAGCCACACAGCCACTTGTGTCCCCTGTGTCCCTGGAGGCCGCAGCGCGTTTTGGGTTTTGGCGCGGACGGGCCCCTCTCGGCTTCCGTAGTCCATTTGCCCCCGGAGCCTGCCAGACCCCTGGCCCCAGGGGCGGGCCCTGCTGAGTCCCCGAGCGCCTCCTGGGTTCCTGCCACCACCCTTGGGCCGGGATGAGGTGCCACCTTGTGCGTAGAAGCCCTGCACACAGGCAAGAAGCCCCCCAGGCCCGCGGGCGCGCCCGACCCTGGAGCCCCCTGGCTGGCTGCAGCCACAGGGAACGGGGGTTCTGAGTTGGCAGCCCCCATTCCCGAAGCATCCACGGGCAGTTCCCCGAAGGGCTGACACCGGCTGCGCCTCAGCAGCCAGACAACCTCCCTCCCTCTGGTCGGGCACTGCAAGCCACACAGCCACTTGTGTCCCCTGTGTCCCTGGAGGCCGCAGCGCGTTTTGGGTTTTGGCGCGGACGGGCCCCTCTCGGCTTCCGTAGTCCATTTGTCCCCGGAGCCTGCCAGACCCTTGGCCCCAGGGGTGGGCCCTGCTGAGACCCCGAGCGCCTCCTGGGTTCCTGCCACCACCCTTGGGCCGGGATGAGGTGCCACCTTGTGCGTAGAAGCCCTGCACACAGGCAAGAAGCCCCCCAGGCCCGCGGGCGCGCCCGACCCTGGAGCCCCCTGGCTGGCTGCAGCCACAGGGAACGGGGGTTCTGAGTTGGCAGCCCCCATTCCCGAAGCATCCACGGGCAGTTCCCCGAAGGGCTGACACCGGCTGCGCCTCAGCAGCCAGACAACCTCCCTCCCTCTGGTCGGGCACTGCAAGCCACACAGCCACTTGTGTCCCCTGTGTCCCTGGAGGCCGCAGCGCGTTTTGGGTTTTGGCGCGGACGGGCCCCTCTCGGCTTCCGTAGTCCATTGGCCCCCGGAGCCTGCCAGACCCCTGGCCCCAGGGGCGGGCCCTGCTGAGTCCCCGAGCGCCTCCTGGGTTCCTGCCACCACCCTTGGGCTGGGATGAGGTGCCACCTTGTGCGTAGAAGCCCTGCACACAGGCAAGAAGCCCCCCAGGCCCGCGGGCGTGCCCGACCCTGGAGCCCCCTGGCTGGCTGCAGCCACAGGGAACGGGGGTTCTGAGTTGGCAGCCCCCATTCCCGAAGCATCCACGGGCAGTTCCCCGAAGGGCTGACACCGGCTGCGCCTCAGCAGCCAGACAACCTCCCTCCCTCTGGTCGGGCACTGCAAGCCACACAGCCACTTGTGTCCCCTGTGTCCCTGGAGGCCGCAGCGCATTTTGGGTTTTGGCGCGGACGGGCCCCTCTCGGCTTCCGTAGTCCATTTGCCCCCGGAGCCTGCCAGACCCCTGGCCCCAGGGGTGGGCCCTGCTGAGTCCCCGAGCGCCTCCTGGGTTCCTGCCACCACCCTTGGGCCGGGATGAGGTGCCACCTTGTGCGTAGAAGCCCTGCACACAGGCAAAACCCCCCCAGGCCCGTGGGCGCGCCCGACCTGGAGCCCCCTGGCTGGCTGCAGCCACAGGGAACGGGGGTTCTGAGTTGGCAGCCCCCATTCCCGAAGCATCCACGGGCAGTTCCCCGAAGGGCTGACACCGGCTGCGCCTCTGCAGCCAGACAACCTCCCTCCCTCTGGTCGGGCACTGCAAGCCACACAGCCACTTGTGTCCCCTGTGTCCCTGGAGGCCGCAGCGCGTTTTGGGTTTTGGCGCGGACGGGCCCCTCTCGGCTTCCGTAGTCCATTTGCCCCCGGAGCCTGCCAGACCCCTGGCCCCAGGGGCGGGCCCTGCTGAGTCCCCGAGCGCCTCCTGGGTTCCTGCCACCACCCTTGGGCCGGGATGAGGTGCCACCTTGTGTGTAGAAGCCCTGCACACAGGCAAGAAGCCCCCCAGGCCCGCGGGCGCGCCCGACCCTGGAGACCCCTGGCTGGCTGCAGCCACAGGGAACGGGGGTTCTGAGTTGGCAGCCCCCATTCCCGAAGCATCCACGGGCAGTTCCCCGAAGGGCTGACACCGGCTGCGCCTCAGCAGCCAGACAACCTCCCTCCCTCTGGTCGGGCACTGCAAGCCACACAGCCACTTGTGTCCCCTGTGTCCCTGGAGGCCGCAGCGCATTTTGGGTTTTGGCGCGGACGGGCCCCTCTCGGCTTCCGTAGTCCATTTGTCCCCGGAGCCTGCCAGACACCTGGCCCCAGGGGTGGGCCCTGCTGAGTCCCCGAGCGCCTCCTGGGTTCCTGCCACCACCCTTGGGCCGGGATGAGGTGCCACCTTGTGCGTAGAAGCCCTGCACACAGGCAAGAAGCCCCCCAGGCCCGCGGGCGCGCCCGACACTGGAGCCCCCTGGCTGGCTGCAGCCACAGGGAACGGGGGTTCTGAGTTGGCAGCCCCCATTCCCGAAGCATCCACGGGCAGTTCCCCGAAGGGCTGACACCGGCTGCGCCTCAGCAGCCAGACAACCTCCCTCCCTCTGGTCGGGCACTGCAAGCCACACAGCCACTTCTGTCCCCTGTGTCCCTGGAGGCCGCAGCGCGTTTTGGGTTTTGGCGCGGACGGGCCCCTCTCGGCTTCCGTAGTCCATTTGCCCCCGGAGCCTGCCAGACCCCTGGCCCCAGGGGCGGGCCCTGCTGAGTCCCCGAGCGCCTCCTGGGTTCCTGCCACCACCCTTGGGCTGGGATGAGGTGCCACCTTGTGCGTAGAAGCCCTGCACACAGGCAAGAAGCCCCAAGGCCCGCGGGCGTGCCCGACCCTGGAGCCCCCTGGCTGGCTGCAGCCACAGGGAACGGGGGTTCTGAGTTGGCAGCCCCCATTCCCGAAGCATCCACGGGCAGTTCCCCGAAGGGCTGACACCGGCTGCGCCTCAGCAGCCAGACAACCTCCCTCCCTCTGGTCGGGCACTGCAAGCCACACAGCCACTTGTGTCCCCTGTGTCCCTGGAGGCCGCAGCGCGTTTTGGGTTTTGGCGCGGACGGGCCCCTCTCGGCTTCCGTAGTCCATTTGCCCCCGGAGCCTGCCAGACCCCTGTCCCCAGGGGTGGGCCCTGCTGAGTCCCCGAGCGCCTCCTGGGTTCCTGCCACCACACTTGGGCCGGGATGAGGTGCCACCTTGTGCGTAGAAGCCCTGCACACAGGCAAGAAGCCCCCCAGGCCCGCGGGCGCGCCCGACCCTGGAGCCCCCTGGCTGGCTGCAGCCACAGGGAACGGGGGTTCTGAGTTGGCAGCCCCCATTCCCGAAGCATCCACGGGCAGTTCCCCGAACGGCTGACACCGGCTGCACCTCAGCAGCCAGACACCCTCCCTCCCTCTGGTCGGGCACTGCAAGCCACACAGCCACTTTTGTCCCCTGTGTCCCTGGAGGCCGCAGCGCGTTTTGGGTTTTGGCGCGGACGGGCCCCTCTCGGCTTCCGTAGTCCATTTGCCCCCGGAGCCTGCCAGACCCCTGGCCCCAGGGGCGGGCCCTGTTGAGTCCCCGAGCGCCTCCTGGATTCCTGCCACCACCCTTGGGCCGGGATGAGGTGCCACCTTGTGCGTAGAAGCCCTGCACACAGGCAAGAAGCCCCCCAGGCCCGCGGGCGCGCCCGACCCTGGAGCCCCCTGGCTGGCTGCAGCCACAGGGAACGGGGGTTCTGAGTTGGCAGCCCCCATTCCCGAAGCATCCACGGGCAGTTCCCAGAACGGCTGACACCGGCTGCGCCTCAGCAGCCAGACAACCTCCCTCCCTCTGGTCGGGCACTGCAAGCCACACAGCCACTTGTGTCCCCTGTGTCCCTGGAGGCCGCAGCGCCTTTTGAATTTTGGCGCGGACGGGCCCCTCTCGGCTTCCGTAGTCCATTTGCCCCCGGAGCCTGCCAGACCCCTGGCCCCAGGGGCGGGCCCTGCTAAGTCCCCGAGCGCCTCCTGGGTTCCTGCCACCACCCTTGGGCTGGGATGAGGTGCCACTTTGTGCGTAGAAGCCCTGCACACAGGCAAGAAGCCCCCCGGGCCCGCGGGCGCGCCCGACCCTGGAGCCCCCTGGCTGGCTGCAGCCACAGGGAACGGGGGTTCTGAGTTGGCAGCCCCCATTCCCGAAGCATCCACGGGCAGTTCCCCGAACGGCTGACACCGGCTGCGCCTCAGCAGCCAGACAACCTCCCTCCCTCTGGTCGGGCACTGCAAGCCACACAGCCACTTGTGTCCCCTGTGTCCCTGGAGGCCGCAGCGCGTTTTGGGTTTTGGCGCGGACGGGCCCCTCTCGGCTTCCGTAGTCCATTTGCCCCCGGAGCCTGCCAGACCCCTGGCCCCAGGGGCGGGCCCTGCTGAGTCCCCGAGCGCCTCCTGGGTTCCTGCCACCACCCTTGGGCCGGGATGAGGTGCCACCTTGTGCGTAGAAGCCCTGCACACAGGCAAGAAGCCCCCCAGGCCCGCGGGCGCGCCCGACCCTGGAGCCCCCTGGCTGGCTGCAGCCACAGGGAACGGGGGTTCTGAGTTGGCAGCCCCCATTCCCGAAGCATCCACGGGCAGTTCCCCGAAGGGCTGACACCGGCTGCGCCTCAGCAGCCAGACAACCTCCCTCCCTCTGGTCGGGCACTGCAAGCCACACAGCCACTTGTGTCCCCTGTGTCCCTGGAGGCCGCAGCGCGTTTTGGGTTTTGGCGCGGACGGGCCCCTCTCGGCTTCCGTAGTCCATTTGTCCCCGGAGCCTGCCAGACCCTTGGCCCCAGGGGTGGGCCCTGCTGAGACCCCGAGCGCCTCCTGGGTTCCTGCCACCACCCTTGGGCCGGGATGAGGTGCCACCTTGTGCGTAGAAGCCCTGCACACAGGCAAGAAGCCCCCCAGGCCCGCGGGCGCGCCCGACCCTGGAGCCCCCTGGCTGGCTGCAGCCACAGGGAACGGGGGTTCTGAGTTGGCAGCCCCCATTCCCGAAGCATCCACGGGCAGTTCCCCGAAGGGCTGACACCGGCTGCGCCTCAGCAGCCAGACAACCTCCCTCCCTCTGGTCGGGCACTGCAAGCCACACAGCCACTTGTGTCCCCTGTGTCCCTGGAGGCCGCAGCGCGTTTTGGGTTTTGGCGCGGACGGGCCCCTCTCGGCTTCCGTAGTCCATTGGCCCCCGGAGCCTGCCAGACCCCTGGCCCCAGGGGCGGGCCCTGCTGAGTCCCCGAGCGCCTCCTGGGTTCCTGCCACCACCCTTGGGCTGGGATGAGGTGCCACCTTGTGCGTAGAAGCCCTGCACACAGGCAAGAAGCCCCCCAGGCCCGCGGGCGTGCCCGACCCTGGAGCCCCCTGGCTGGCTGCAGCCACAGGGAACGGGGGTTCTGAGTTGGCAGCCCCCATTCCCGAAGCATCCACGGGCAGTTCCCCGAAGGGCTGACACCGGCTGCGCCTCAGCAGCCAGACAACCTCCCTCCCTCTGGTCGGGCACTGCAAGCCACACAGCCACTTGTGTCCCCTGTGTCCCTGGAGGCCGCACCGCGTTTTGGGTTTTGGCGCGGACGGGCCCCCCTTGGCTTCCGTAGTCCATATGCCCCCAGAGCCTGCCAGAACCCTGGCCCCAGGGGCGGGACCTGCTGAGTCCCCGAGCACCTCCTGGGTTCCTGCCACCACCCTTGGGCCGGGATGAGGTGCCACCTTGTGCGTAGAAGCCCTGCACACAGGCAAGAAGCCCCCCAGGCCCGCGGGCGCGCCCGACCCTGGAGCCCCTGGCTGGCTGCAGCCACAGGGAACGGGGGTTCTCAGTTGGCAGCCCCCATTCCCGAAGCATCCACGGGCAGTTCCCCGAACGGCTGACACCGGCTGCACCTCAGCAGCCAGACAACCTCCCTCCCTCTGGTCGGGCACTGCAAGCCACACAGCCACTTGTGTCCCCTGTGTCCCTGGAGGCCGCACCGCGTTTTGGGTTTTGGCGCGGACGGGCCCCCCTTGGCTTCCGTAGTCCATATGCCTCCAGAGCCTGCCAGAACCCTGGCCCCAGGGGCGGGCCCTGCTGAGTCCCCGAGCGCCTCCTGGGTTTCTGCCACCACCCTTGGGCCGGGATGAGGTGCCACCTTGTGCGTAGAAGCCCTGCACACAGGCAAGAAGCCCCCCAGGCCCGCGGGCGCGCCCGACCCTGGAGCCCCCTGGCTGGCTGCAGCCACAGGGAACGGGGGTTCTGAGTTGGCAGCCCCCATTCCCGAAGCATCCACGGGCAGTTCCCCGAAGGGCTGACACCGGCTGCGCCTCAGCAGCCAGACAACCTCCCTCCCTCTGGTCGGGCACTGCAAGCCACACAGCCACTTGTGTCCCCTGTGTCCCTGGAGGCCGCAGCGCGTTTTGGGTTTTGGCGCGGACGGGCCCCTCTCGGCTTCCGTAGTCCATTTGCCCCCGGAGCCTGCCAGAACCCTGGCCCCAGGGGCGGGCCCTGCTGAGTCCCCAAGCGCCTCCTGGGTTCCTGCCACCACCCTTGGGCCGGGATGAGGTGCCACCTTGTGCGTAGAAGCCCTGCACACAGGCAAGAAGCCCCCCAGGCCCGCGGGCGCGCCCGACCCTGGAGCCCCCTGGCTGGCTGCAGCCACAGGGAACGGGGGTTCTGAGTTGGCAGCCCCCATTCCCGAAGCATCCACGGGCAGTTCCCCGAACGGCTGACACCGGCTGCACCTCAGCAGCCAGACAACCTCCCTCCCTCTGGTCGGGCACTGCAAGCCACAGAGCCACATGTGTCCCCTGTGTCCCTGGAGGCCGCAGCGCGTTTTGGGTTTCGGCGAGGACGGGCCCCTCTCGGCTTCCGTAGTCCATTTGCCCCCGGAGCCTGCCAGACCCCTGGCCCCAGGGGCGGGCCCTGCTGAGTCCCCGAGCGCCTCCTGGGTTCCTGCCACCACCCTTGGGCCGGGATGAGGTGCCACCTTGTGCGTAGAAGCCCTGCACACAGGCAAGAAGCCCCCCAGGCCCGCGGGCGCGCCCGACCCTGGAGCCCCCTGGCTGGCTGCAGCCACAGGGAACGGGGGTTCTGAGTTGGCAGCCCCCATTCCCGAAGCATCCACGGGCAGTTCCCCGAAGGGCTGACACCGTCTGCGCCTCAGCAGCCAGACAACCTCCCTCCCTCTGGTCGGGCACTGCAAGCCACACAGCTACTTGTCCCCTGTGTCCCTGGAGGTCGCAGCGCGTTTTGGGTTTTGGCGCGGACGGGCCCCTCTCGGCTTCCGTAGTCCATTTGCCCCCGGAGCCTGCCAGACCACTGGCCCCAGGAGCGGGCCCTGCTGAGTCCCCGAGCGCCTCCTGGGTTCCTGCCTCCACACTTGGGCCGGGATGAGGTGCCACCTTGTGCGTAGAAGCCCTGCACACAGGCAAGAAGCCCCCCCGGCCCGCGGGCGCGCCCGACCCTGGAGCCCCCTGGCTGGCTGCAGCCACAGGGAACGGGGGTTCTGAGTTGGCAGCCCCCATTCCCGAAGCATCCACGGGCATTTCCCCGAACGGCTGACACCGGCTGCGCCTCAGCAGCCAGACAAGCTCCCTCCCTCTGGTCGGGCACTGCAAGCCACACAGCCACTTGTGTCCCCTGTGTCCCTGGAGGCCGCAGCGCGTTTTCGGTTTTGGCGCGGACGGGCCCCTCTCGGCTTCCATAGTCCATTTGCCCCCGGAGCCTGCCAGACCCCTGGCCCCAGGGGCGGGCCCTGCTGAGTCCCCGAGCGCCTCCTGAGTTCCTGCCACCACCCTTGGGCCGGGATGAGGTGCCACCTTGTGTGTAGAAGCCCTGTACACAGGCAAGAAGCCCCCCAGGCCCGCGGGCGCGCCCGACCCTGGAGCCCCCTGGCTGGCTGCAGCCACAGGGAACGGGGGTTCTGAGTTGGCAGCCCCCATTCCCGAAGCATCCACGGGCAGTTCCCCGAAGGGCTGACACCGTCTGCGCCTCAGCAGCCAGACAACCTCCCTCCCTCTGGTCGGGCACTGCAAGCCACACAGCCACTTGTGTCCCCTGTGTCCCTGGAGGCCGCAGCGCGTTTTGGGTTTTGGCGCGGACGGGCCCCTCTCGGCTTCCGTAGTCCATTTGCCCCCGGAGCCTGCCAGACCCCTGGCCCCAGGAGCGGGCCCTGCTGAGTCCCCGAGCGCCTCCTGGGTTCCTGCCACCACCCTTGGGCCGGGATGAGGTGCCACCTTGTGCATAGAAGCCCTGCACACAGGCAAGAAGCCCCCCAGGCCCGCGGGCGCGCCCGACCCTGGAGCCCCCTGGCTGGCTGCAGCCACAGGGAACGGGGGTTCTGAGTTGGCAGCCTCCATTCCCGAAGCATCCACGGGCAGTTCTCCGAAGGGCTGACACCGGCTGCGCCTCAGCAGCCAGACAACCTCCCTCCCTCTGGTCGGGCACTGCAAGCCACACAGCCACTTGTGTCCCCTGTGTCCCTGGAGGCCGCAGCGCGTTTTGGGTTTTGGCGCGGACGGGCCCCTCTCGGCTTCCGTAGTCCATTTGCCCCGGAGGCTGCCAGACCCCTGGCCCTAGGGGCGGGCCCTCCTGAGTCCCCGAGCGCCTCCTGGGTTCCTGCCACCACCCTTGGGCCGGGATGAGGTGCCACCTTGTGCGTAGAAGCCCTGCACACAGGCAAGAAGCCCCCCAGGCCCGCGGGCGCGCCCGACCCTGGAGCCCCCTGGCTGGCTGCAGCCACAGGGAACGGGGGTTCTGAGTTGGCAGCCCCCATTCCCGAAGCATCCACGGGCAGTTCCCCGAAGGGCTGACACCGGCTGCGCCTCAGCAGCCAGACAACCTCCCTCCCTCTGGTCGGGCACTGCAAGCCACAGAGCCACATGTGTCCCCTGTGTCCCTGGAGGCTGCAGCGCGTTTTGGGTTTCGGCGAGGACGGGCCCCTCTCGGCTTCCGTAGTCCATTTGCCCCCGGAGCCTGCCAGACCCCTGGCCCCAGGGGCGGGCCCTGCTGAGTCCCCGAGCGCCTCCTGAGTTCCTGCCACCACCCTTGGGCCGGGATGAGGTGCCACCTTGTGCGTAGAAGCACTGCACACAGGCATGAAGCCCCCCAGGCCCGCGGGCGCGCCCGACCCTGGAGCCCCCTGGCTGGCTGCAGCCACAGGGAACGGGGGTTCTGAGTTGGCAGCCCCCATTCCCGAAGCATCCACGGGCAGTTCCCCGAAGGGCTGACACCGGCTGTGCCTCAGCAGCCAGACAACCTCCCTCCCTCTGGTCGGGCACTGCAAGCCACACAGCCACTTGTGTCCCCTGTGTCCCTGGAGGCCGCAGCGCGTTTTGGGTTTTGGCGCGGATGGGCCCCTCTCGGCTTCCGTAGTCCATTTGGCCCCGGAGCCTGCCAGACCCCTGGCCCCAGGGGCGGGCCCTGCTGAGTCCCCGAGCGCCTCCTGAGTTCCTGCCACCACCCTTGGGCCGGGATGAGGTGCCACCTTGTGCGTAGAAGACCTGCACACAGGCATGAAGCCCCCCAGGCCCGCGGGCGCGCCCGACCCTGGAGCCCCCTGGCTGGCTGCAGCCACAGGGAACGGGGGTTCTGAGTTGGCAGCCCCCATTCCCGAAGCATCCACGGGCAGTTCCCCGAAGGGCTGACACCGGCTGCGCCTCAGCAGCCAGACAACCTCCCTCCCTCTGGTCGGGCACTGCAAGCCACACAGCCACTTGTGTCCCCTGTGTCCCTGGAGGCCGCAGCGCGTTTTGGGTTTTGGCGCGGACGGGCCCCTCTCGGCTTCCGTAGTCCATTTGCCCCCGGAGCCTGCCAGACCCCTGGCCCCAGGAGCGGGCCCTGCTGAGTCCCCGAGCGCCTCCTGGGTTCCTGCCACCACCCTTGGGCCGGGATGAGGTGCCACCTTGTGCATAGAAGCCCTGCACACAGGCAAGAAGCCCCCCAGGCCCGCGGGCGCGCCCGACCCTGGAGCCCCCTGGCTGGCTGCAGCCACAGGGAACGGGGGTTCTGAGTTGGCAGCCTCCATTCCCGAAGCATCCACGGGCAGTTCTCCGAAGGGCTGACACCGGCTGCGCCTCAGCAGCCAGACAACCTCCCTCCCTCTGGTCGGGCACTGCAAGCCACACAGCCACTTGTGTCCCCTGTGTCCCTGGAGGCCGCAGCGCGTTTTGGGTTTGGCGCGGATGGGCCCCTCTCGGCTTCCGTAGTCCATTTGCCCCGGAGGCTGCCAGACCCCTGGCCCTAGGGGCGGGCCCTCCTGAGTCCCCGAGCGCCTCCTGGGTTCCTGCCACCACCCTTGGGCCGGGATGAGGTGCCACCTTGTGCATAGAAGCCCTGCACACAGGCAAGAAGCCCCCCAGGCCCGCGGGCGCGCCCAACCCTGGAGCCCCCTGGCTGGCTGCAGCCACAGGGAACGGGGGTTCTGAGTTGGCAGCCCCCATTCCCGAAGCATCCACGGGCAGTTCCCCGAAGGGCTGACACCGGCTGCGCCTCAGCAGCCAGACAACCTCCCTCCCTCTGGTCGGGCACTGCAAGCCACAGAGCCACATGTGTCCCCTGTGTCCCTGGAGGCCGCAGCGCGTTTTGGGTTTCGGCGAGGATGGGCCCCTCTCCGCTTCCGTAGTCCATTTGCCCCCGGAGCCTGCCAGACCCCTGGCCCCAGGGGCGGGCCCTGCTGAGTCCCCGAGCGCCTCCTGAGTTCCTGCCACCACCCTTGGGCCGGGATGAGGTGCCACCTTGTGCGTAGAAGACCTGCACACAGGCATGAAGCCCCCCAGGCCCGCGGGCGCGCCCGACCCTGGAGCCCCCTGGCTGGCTGCAGCCACAGGGAACGGGGGTTCTGAGTTGGCAGCCCCCATTCCCGAAGCATCCACGGGCAGTTCCCCGAAGGGCTGACACCGGCTGCGCCTCAGCAGCCAGACAACCTCCCTCCCTCTGGTCGGGCACTGCAAGCCACACAGCCACTTGTGTCCCCTGTGTCCTTGGAGGCCGCAGCGCATTTTGGGTTTTGGCGCGGACGGGCCCCTCTCGGCTTCCGTAGTCCATTTGCCCCGGAGGCTGCCAGACCCCTGGCCCTAGGGGCGGGCCCTCCTGAGTCCCCGAGCGCCTCCTGGGTTCCTGCCACCACCCTTTGGCCGGGATGAGGTGCCACCTTGTGCGTAGAAGCCCTGCACACAGGCAAGAAGGCCCCCAGGCCCGCGGGCGCGCCCGACCCTGGAGCCCCCTGGCTGGCTGCAGCCACAGGGAACGGGGGTTCTGAGTTGGCAGCCCCCATTCCCGAAGCATCCACGGGCAGTTCCCCGAAGGGCTGACACCGGCTGCGCCTCAGCAGCCAGACAACCTCCCTCCCTCTGGTCGGGCACTGCAAGCCACACAGCCACTTGTGTCCCCTGTGTCCCTGGAGGCCGCAGCGCGTTTTGGATTTTGGCGCGGATGGGCCCCTCTCGGCTTCCGTAGTCCATTTGGCCCCGGAGCCTGCCAGACCCCTGGCCCCAGGGGCGGGCCCTGCTGAGTCCCCGAGCGCCTCCTGGGTTCCTGCCACCACCCTTGGGCCGGGATGAGGTGCCACCTTGTGCGTAGAAGCCCTGCACACAGGCAAGAAGCCCCCCAAGCCCGCGGGCGCGCCCGACCCTTGAGCCCCCTGGCTGGCTGCAGCCACAGGGAACGGGGGTTCTGAGTTGGCAGCCTCCATTCCCAAAGCATCCACGGGCAGTTCCCCGAAGGGCTGACACCGGCTGCGCCTCAGCAGCCAGACAACCTCCCTCCCTCTGGTCGGGCACTGCAAGCCACACAGCCACTTGTGTCCCCTGTGTCCCTGGAGGCCGCAGCGCGTTTTGGGTTTTGGCGCGGACGGGCCCCTCTCGGCTTCCGTAGTCCATTTGCCCCCGGAGCCTGCCAGACCCCTGGCCCCAGGGGCGGGCCCTGCTGAGTCCCCGAGCGCCTCCTGAGTTCCTGCCACCACCCTTGGGCCGGGATGAGGTGCCACCTTGTGCGTAGAAGCCCTGCACACAGGCAAGAAGCCCCCCAGGCCCGCGGGCGCGCCCGACCCTGGAGCCCCCTGGCTGGCTGCAGCCACAGGGAACGGGGGTTCTGAGTTGGCAGCCCCCATTCCCGAAGCATCCAAGGGCAGTTCCCCGAAGGGCTGACACCGGCGGCGCCTCAGCAGCCAGACAACCTCCCTCCCTCTGGTCGGGCACTGCAAGCCACACAGCCACTTGTGTCCCCTGTGTCCCTGGAGGCCGCAGCGCGTTTTGGGTTTTGGCGCGGACGGGACCCTCTCAGCTTCCGTAGTCCATTTGCCCCCGGAGCCTGCCAGACCCCTGGCCCCAGGGGCGGGCCCTGCTGAGTCCCCGAGCGCCTCCTGGGTTCCTGCCACCAACCTTGGGCCGGGATGAGGTGCCACCTTGTGCGTAGAAGCCCTGCACACAGGCAAGAAGCCCCCCAGGCCCGCGGGCGCGCCCGACCCTGGAGCCCCCTGGCTGGCTGCAGCCACAGGGAACGGGGTTTCTGAGTTGGTAGCCCCCATTCCCGAAGCATCCAAGGGCAGTTCCCCGAAGGGCTGACACCGGCTGCGCCTCAGCAGCCAGACAACCTCCCTCCCTCTGGTCGGGCACTGCAAGCCACACAGCCACTTGTGTCCCCTGTGTCCCTGGAGGCCGCAGCGCGTTTTGGGTTTTGGCGCGGACGGGCCCCTCTCGGATTCCGTAGTCCATTTGCCCCGGAGCCTGCCAGACCCCTGGCCCCAGGGTCGGGCCCTGCTGAGTCCCTGAGCGCCTCCTGAGTTCCTGCCACCACCCTTGGGCCGGGATGAGGTGCCACCTTGTGCGTAGAAGCCTGCACACAGGCAAGAAGCCCCCCAGGCCCACGGGCTCGCCCGACCCTGGAGCCCCCTGGCTGGCTGCAGCCACAGGGAACGGGGGTTCTGAGTTGGCAGCCCCCATTCCCGAAGCATCCACGGGCAGTTCCCCGAAGGGCTGACACCGGCTGCGCCTCAGCAGCCAGACAACCTCCCTCCCTCTGGTCGGGCACTGCAAGCCACACAGCCACTTGTGTCCCCTGTGTCCCTGGAGGCCGCAGCGCGTTTTGGGTTTTAGCGCGGACGGGCCCCTCTCGACTTCCGTAGTCCATTTGCCCCCGGAGCCTGCCAGACCCCTGGCCCCAGGGGCGGGCCCTGCTGAGTCCCCGAGCGCCTCCTGAGTTCCTGCCACCACCCTTGGGCCGGGATGAGGTGCCACCTTGTGCGTAGAAGCCCTGCACACAGGCATGAAGCCCCCCAGGCCCGCGGGCGCGCCCGACCCTGGAGCCCCCTGGCTGGCTGCAGCCACAGGGAACGGGGGTTCTGAGTTGGCAGCCCCCATTCCCGAAGCATCCACGGGCAGTTCCCCGAACGGCTGACACCGGCTGCGCCTCAGCAGCCAGACAACCTCCCTCCCTCTGGTCGGGCAATGCAAGCCACACAGCCACTTGTGTCCCCTGTGTCCCTGGAGGCCTCACCGCGTTTTGGGTTTTGGCGCGGACGGGCCCCCCTTGGCTTCCGTAGTCCATATGCCTCCAGAGCCTGCCAGAACCCTGGCCCCAGGGGCGGGCCCTGCTGAGTCCCCGAGCGCCTCCTGGGTTCCTGCCACCACCCTTGGGCCGGGATGAGGTGCCACCTTGTGCGTAGAAGCCCTGCACACAGGCAAGAAGCCCCCCAGGCCCGCGGGCGCGCCCGACCCTTGAGCCCCCTGGCTGGCTGCAGCCACAGGGAACGGGCGTTCTGAGTTGGCAGCCCCCATTCCCGAAGCATCCACGGGCAGTTCCCCGAAGGGCTGACACCGGCTGCGCCTCAGCAGCCAGACAACCTCCCTCCCTCTGGCAGCCCCCATTCCCGAAGCATCCACGGGCAGTTCCCCGAAGGGCTGACACCGGCTGCGCCTCAGCAGCCAGACAACCTCCCTCCCTCTGGTCGGGCACTGCAAGCCACACAGCCACTTGTGTCCCCTGTGTCCCTGGAGGCCGCAGCGCGTTTTGGGTTTTAGCGCGGACGGGCCCCTCTCGACTTCCGTAGTCCATTTGCCCCCGGAGCCTGCCAGACCCCTGGCCCCAGGGGCGGGCCCTGCTGAGTCCCCGAGCGCCTCCTGAGTTCCTGCCACCACCCTTGGGCCGGGATGAGGTGCCACCTTGTGCGTAGAAGCCCTGCACACAGGCATGAAGCCCCCCAGGCCCGTGGGCGCGCCCGACCCTGGAGCCCCCTGGCTGGCTGCAGCCACAGGGAACGGGGGTTCTGAGTTGGCAGCCCCCATTCCCGAAGCATCCACGGGCAGTTCCCCGAACGGCTGACACCGGCTGCGCCTCAGCAGCCAGACAACCTCCCTCCCTCTGGTCGGTCAATGCAAGCCACACAGCCACTTGTGTCCCCTGTGTCCCTGGAGGCCTCACCGCGTTTTGGGTTTTGGCGCGGACGGGCCCCCCTTGGCTTCCGTAGTCCATATGCCTCCAGAGCCTGCCAGAACCCTGGCCCCAGGGGCGGGCCCTGCTGAGTCCCCGAGCGCCTCCTGGGTTCCTGCCACCACCCTTGGGCCGGGATGAGGTGCCACCTTGTGCGTAGAAGCCCTGCACACAGGCAAGAAGCCCCCCAGGCCCGCGGGCGCGCCCGACCCTTGAGCCCCCTGGCTGGCTGCAGCCACAGGGAACGGGCGTTCTGAGTTGGCAGCCCCCATTCCCGAAGCATCCACGGGCAGTTCCCCGAAGGGCTGACACCGGCTGCGCCTCAGCAGCCAGACAACCTCCCTCCCTCTGGCAGCCCCCATTCCCGAAGCATCTACGGGCAGTTCCCCGAAGGGCTGACACCGGCTGCGCGTCAGCAGCCAGACAACCTCCCTCCCTCTGGTCGGGCACTGCAAGCCACACAGCCACTTGTGTCCCCTGTGTCCCTCGAGGCCGCAGCGCGTTTTGGGTTTTGGCGCGGATGGGCCCCTCTCGGCTTCCGAAGTCCATTTGTCCCTGGAGCCTGCCAGACCCCTGGCCCCAGGGGCGGGCCCTGCTGAGTCCCCGAGCGCCTCCTGGGTTCCTGCCACCACCCTTGGGCCGGGATGAGGTGCCACCTTGTGCGTAGAAGCCCTGCACACAGGCAAGAAGCCCCCCAGGCCCGCGGGCGCGCCCGACCCTGGAGCCCCCTGGCTGGCTGCAGCCACAGGGAACGGGGGTTCTGAGTTGGCAGCCCCCATTCCCGAAGCATCCACGGGCAGTTCCCCGAAGGGCTGACACCGTCTGCGCCTCAGCAGCCAGACAACCTCCCTCCCTCTGGTCGGGCACTGCAAGCCACACAGCCACTTGTGTCCCCTGTGTCCCTGGAGGCCGCAGCGCGTTTTGGGTTTTGGCGCGGACGGGCCCCTCTCGGCTTCCGTAGTCCATTTGCCCCTGGAGCCTGCCAGACCCCTGGCCCCAGGAGCGGGCCCTGCTGAGTCCCCGAGCGCCTCCTGGGTTCCTGCCACCACACTTGGGCCGGGATGAGGTGCCACCTTGTGCGTAGAAGCCCTGCACACAGGCAAGAAGCCCCCCCGGCCCGCGGGCGCGCCCGACCCTGGAGCCCCCTGGCTGGCTGCAGCCACAGGGAACGGGGGTTCTGAGTTGGCAGCCTCCATTCCCGAAGCATCCACGGGCATTTCCCCGAACGGCTGACACCGGCTGCGCCTCAGCAGCCAGACAACCTCCCTCCCTCTGGTCGGGCACTGCAAGCCACACAGCCACTTGTGTCCCCTGTGTCCCTGGAGGCCGCAGCGCGTTTTTGATTTTGGCGAGGACGGGCCCCTCTCGGCTTCCATAGTCCATTTGCCCCCGGAGCCTGCCAGACCCCTGGCCCCAGGGGCGGGCCCTGCTGAGTCCCCGAGCGCCTCCTGAGTTCCTGCCACCACCCTTGGGCTGGGATGAGGTGCCACCTTGTGTGTAGAAGCCCTGCACACAGGCAAGAAGCCCCCCAGGCCCGCGGGCGCGCCCGACCCTGGAGCCCCCTGGCTGGCTGCAGCCACAGGGAACGGGGGTTCTGAGTTGGCAGCCCCCATTCCCGAAGCATCCACGGGCAGTTCCCCGAAGGGCTGACACCCTCTGCGCCTCAGCAGCCAGACAACCTCCCTCCCTCTGGTCGGGCACTGCAAGCCACACAGCCACTTGTGTCCCCTGTGTCCCTGGAGGCCGCAGCGCGTTTTGGGTTTTGGCGCGGACGGGCCCCTCTCGGCTTCCGTAGTCCATTTGCCCCCGGAGCCTGCCAGACCCCTGGCCCCAGGAGCGGGCCCTGCTGAGTACCCGAGCGCCTCCTGGCTTCCTGCCACCACCCTTGGGCCGGGATGAGGTGCCACCTTGTGCATAGAAGCCCTGCACACAGGCAAGAAGCCCCCCAGGCCCGCGGGCGCGCCCGACCCTGGAGCCCCCTGGCTGGCTGCAGCCACAGGGAACGGGGGTTCTGAGTTGGCAGCCTCCATTCCCGAAGCATCCACGGGCAGTTCTCCGAAGGGCTGACACCGGCTGCGCCTCAGCAGCCAGACAACCTCCCTCCCTCTGGTCGGGCACTGCAAGCCACACAGCCACTTGTGTCCCCTGTGTCCCTGGAGGCCGCAGCGCGTTTTGGGTTTTGGCGCGGACGGGCCCCTCTCGGCTTCCGTAGTCCATTTGCCCCGGAGGCTGCCAGACCCCTGGCCCTAGGGGCGGGCCCTCCTGAGTCCCCGAGCGCCTCCTGGGTTCCTGCCACCACCCTTGGGCCGGGATGAGGTGCCACCTTGTGCGTAGAAGCCCTGCACACAGGCAAGAAGTCCCCCAGTCCCGCGGGCGCGCCCGACCCTGGAGCCCCCTGGCTGGCTGCAGCCACAGGGAACGGGGGTTCTGAGTTGGCAGCCCCCATTCCCGAAGCATCCACGGGCAGTTCCCCGAAGGGCTGACACCGGCTGCGCCTCAGCAGCCAGACAACCTCCCTCCCTCTGGCAGCCCCCATTCCCGAAGCATCCACGGGCAGTTCCCCGAAGGGCTGACACCGGCTGCGCCTCAGCAGCCAGACAACCTCCCTCCCTCTGGTCGGGCACTGCAAGCCACACAGCCACTTGTGTCCCCTGTGTCCCTCGAGGCCGCAGCGCGTTTTGGGTTTTGGCGCGGATGGGCCCCTCTCGGCTTCCGTAGTCCATTTGTCCCTGGAGCCTGCCAGACCCCTGGCCCCAGGGGCGGGCCCTGCTGAGTCCCTGAGCGCCTCCTGGGTTCCTGCCACCACCCTTGGGCCGGGATGAGGTGCCACCTTGTGCGTAGAAGCCCTGCACACAGGCAAGAAGCCCCCCAGGCCCGCGGGCGCGCCCGACCCTGGAGCCCCCTGGCTGGCTGCAGCCACAGGGAACGGGGGTTCTGAGTTGGCAGCCCCCATTCACGAAGCATCCACGGGCAGTTCCCCGAAGGGCTGACACCGGCTGCGCCTCAGCAGCCAGACAACCTCCCTCCCTCTGGTCGGGCACTGCAAGCCACACAGCCACTTGTGTCCCCTGTGTCCCTGGAGGCCGCAGCGCGTTTTGGGTTTTGGCGCGGACGGGCCCCTCTCGGCTTCCGTAGTCCATTTGCCCCGGAGGCTGCCAGACCCCTGGCCCTAGGGGCGGGCCCTCCTGAGTCCCCGAGCGCCTCCTGGGTTCCTGCCACCACCCTTGGGCCGGGATGAGGTGCCACCTTGTGCGTAGAAGCCCTGCACACAGGCAAGAAGCCCCCCAGGCCCGCGGGCGCGCCCGACCCTGGAGCCCCCTGGCTGGCTGCAGCCACAGGGAACGGGGGTTCTGAGTTGGCAGCCCCCATTCCCGAAGCATCCATGGGCAGTTCCCCGAAGGGCTGACACCGGCTGCGCCTCAGCAGCCAGACAACCTCCCTCCCTCTGGCAGCCCCCATTCCCGAAGCATCCACGGGCAGTTCCCCGAAGGGCTGACACCGGCTGCGCCTCAGCAGCCAGACAACCTCCCTCCCTCTGGTCGGGCACTGCAAGCCACACAGCCACTTGTGTCCCCTGTGTCCCTCGAGGCCGCAGCGCGTTTTGGGTTTTGGCGCGGATGGGCCCCTCTCGGCTTCCGTAGTCCATTTGTCCCTGGAGCCTGCCAGACCCCTGGCCCCAGGGGCGGGCCCTGCTGAGTCCCCGAGCGCCTCCTGGGTTCCTGCCACCACCCTTGGGCCGGGATGAGGTGCCACCTTGTGCGTAGAACCCCTGCACACAGGCAAGAAGCCCCCCAGGCCCGCGGGCGCGCCCGACCCTGGAGCCCCCTGGCTGGCTGCAGCCACAGGGAACGGGGGTTCTGAGTTGGCAGCCCCCATTCCCGAAGCATCCACGGGCAGTTCCCCGAAGGGCTGACACCGGCTGCGCCTCAGCAGCCAGACAACCTCCCTCCCTCTGGTCGGGCACTGCAAGCCACACAGCCACTTGTGTCCCCTGTGTCCCTGGAGGCCGCAGCGCGTTTTGGGTTTTGGCGCGGACGGGCCCCTCTCGGCTTCCGTAGTCCATTTGCCCCCGGAGCCTGCCAGACCCCTGGCCCCAGGAGCGGGCCCTGCTGAGTCCCCGAGCGCCTCCTGGGTTCCTGCCACCACACTTGGGCCGGGATGAGGTGCCACCTTGTGCGTAGAAGCCCTGCACACAGGCAAGAAGCCCCCCCGGCCCGCGGGCGCGCCCGACCCTGGAGCCCCCTGGCTGGCTGCAGCCACAGGGAAGGGGGGTTCTGAGTTGGCAGCCTCCATTCCCGAAGCATCCACGGGCATTTCCCCGAACGGCTGACACCGGCTGCGCCTCAGCAGCCAGACAACCTCCCTCCCTCTGGTCGGGCACTGCAAGCCACACAGCCACTTGTGTCCCCTGTGTCCCTGGAGGCCGCAGCGCGTTTTCGGTTTTGGCGAGGACGGGCCCCTCTCGGCTTCCATAGTCCATTTGCCCCCGGAGCCTGCCAGACCCCTGGCCCCAGGGGCGGGCCCTGCTGAGTCCCCGAGCGCCTCCTGAGTTCCTGCCACCACCCTTGGGCTGGGATGAGGTGCCACCTTGTGTGTAGAAGCCCTGCACACAGGCAAGAAGCCCCCCAGGCCCGCGGGCGCGCCCGACCCTGGAGCCCCCTGGCTGGCTGCAGCCACAGGGAACGGGGGTTCTGAGTTGGCAGCCCCCATTCCCGAAGCATCCACGGGCAGTTCCCCGAAGGGCTGACACCGTCTGCGCCTCAGCAGCCAGACAACCTCCCTCCCTCTGGTCGGGCACTGCAAGCCACACAGCCACTTGTGTCCCCTGTGTCCCTGGAGGCCGCAGCGCGTTTTGGGTTTTGGCGCGGACGGGCCCCTCTCGGCTTCCGTAGTCCATTTGCCCCCGGAGCCTGCCAGACCCCTGGCCCCAGGAGCGGGCCCTGCTGAGTCCCCGAGCGCCTCCTGGGTTCCTGCCACCACCCTTGGGCCGGGATGAGGTGCCACCTTGTGCATAGAAGCCCTGCACACAGGCAAGAAGCCCCCCAGGCCCGCGGGCGCGCCCGACCCTGGAGCCCCCTGGCTGGCTGCAGCCACAGGGAACGGGGGTTCTGAGTTGGCAGCCTCCATTCCCGAAGCATCCACGGGCAGTTCTCCGAAGGGCTGAAACCGGCTGCGCCTCAGCAGCCAGACAACCTCCCTCCCTCTGGTCGGGCACTGCAAGCCACACAGCCACTTGTGTCCCCTGTGTCCCTGGAGGCCGCAGCGCGTTTTGGGTTTTGGCGCGGACGGGCCCCTCTCGGCTTCCGTAGTCCATTTGCCCCGGAGGCTGCCAGACCCCTGGCCCTAGGGGCGGGCCCTCCTGAGTCCCCGAGCGCCTCCTGGGTTCCTGCCACCACCCTTGGGCCGGGATGAGGTGCCACCTTGTGCGTAGAAGCCCTGCACACAGGCAAGAAGCCCCCCAGGCCCGCGGGCGCGCCCGACCCTGGAGCCCCCTGGCTGGCTGCAGCCACAGGGAACGGGGGTTCTGAGTTGGCAGCCCCCATTCACGAAGCATCCACGGGCAGTTCCCCGAAGGGCTGACACCGGCTGCGCCTCAGCAGCCAGACAACCTCCCTCCCTCTGGTCGGGCACTGCAAGCCACACAGCCACTTGTGTCCCCTGTGTCCCTGGAGGCCGCAGCGCGTTTTGGGTTTTGGCGCGGACGGGCCCCTCTCGGCTTCCGTAGTCCATTTGCCCCGGAGGCTGCCAGACCCCTGGCCCTAGGGGCGGGCCCTCCTGAGTCCCCGAGCGCCTCCTGGGTTCCTGCCACCACCCTTGGGCCGGGATGAGGTGCCACCTTGTGCGTAGAAGCCCTGCACACAGGCAAGAAGCCCCCCAGTCCCGCGGGCGCGCCCGACCCTGGAGCCCCCTGGCTGGCTGCAGCCACAGGGAACGGGGGTTCTGAGTTGGCAGCCCCCATTCCCGAAGCATCCATGGGCAGTTCCCCGAAGGGCTGACACCGGCTGCGCCTCAGCAGCCAGACAACCTCCCTCCCTCTGGCAGCCCCCATTCCCGAAGCATCCACGGGCAGTTCCCCGAAGGGCTGACACCGGCTGCGCCTCAGCAGCCAGACAACCTCCCTCCCTCTGGTCGGGCACTGCAAGCCACACAGCCACTTGTGTCCCCTGTGTCCCTCGAGGCCGCAGCGCGTTTTGGGTTTTGGCGCGGATGGGCCCCTCTCGGCTTCCGTAGTCCATTTGTCCCTGGAGCCTGCCAGACCCCTGGCCCCAGGGGCGGGCCCTGCTGAGTCCCCGAGCGCCTCCTGGGTTCCTGCCACCACCCTTGGGCCGGGATGAGGTGCCACCTTGTGCGTAGAAGCCCTGCACACAGGCAAGAAGCCCCCCAGGCCCGCGGGCGCGCCCGACCCTGGAGCCCCCTGGCTGGCTGCAGCCACAGGGAACGGGGGTTCTGAGTTGGCAGCCCCCATTCACGAAGCATCCACGGGCAGTTCCCCGAAGGGCTGACACCGTCTGCGCCTCAGCAGCCAGACAACCTCCCTCCCTCTGGTCGGGCACTGCAAGCCACACAGCCACTTGTGTCCCCTGTGTCCCTGGAGGCCGCAGCGCGTTTTGGGTTTTGGCGCGGACGGGCCCCTCTCGGCTTCCGTAGTCCATTTGCCCCCGGAGCCTGCCAGACCCCTGGCCCCAGGAGCGGGCCCTGCTGAGTCCCCGAGCGCCTCCTGGGTTCCTGCCACCACACTTGGGCCGGGATGAGGTGCCACCTTGTGCGTAGAAGCCCTGCACACAGGCAAGAAGCCCCCCCGGCCCGCGGGCGCGCCCGACCCTGGAGCCCCCTGGCTGGCTGCAGCCACAGGGAACGGGGGTTCTGAGTTGGCAGCCTCCATTCCCGAAGCATCCACGGGCATTTCCCCGAACGGCTGACACCGGCTGCGCCTCAGCAGCCAGACAACCTCCCTCCCTCTGGTCGGGCACTGCAAGCCACACAGCCACTTGTGTCCCCTGTGTCCCTGGAGGCCGCAGCGCGTTTTCGGTTTTGGCGAGGACGGGCCCCTCTCGGCTTCCATAGTCCATTTGCCCCCGGAGCCTGCCAGACCCCTGGCCCCAGGGGCGGGCCCTGCTGAGTCCCCGAGCGCCTCCTGAGTTCCTGCCACCACCCTTGGGCTGGGATGAGGTGCCACCTTGTGTGTAGAAGCCCTGCACACAGGCAAGAAGCCCCCCAGGCCCGCGGGCGCGCCCGACCCTGGAGCCCCCTGGCTGGCTGCAGCCACAGGGAACGGGGGTTCTGAGTTGGCAGCCCCCATTCCCGAAGCATCCACGGGCAGTTCCCCGAAGGGCTGACACCGTCTGCGCCTCAGCAGCCAGACAACCTCCCTCCCTCTGGTCGGGCACTGCAAGCCACACAGCCACTTGTGTCCCCTGTGTCCCTGGAGGCCGCAGCGCGTTTTGGGTTTTGGCGCGGACGGGCCCCTCTCGGCTTCCGTAGTCCATTTGCCCCCGGAGCCTGCCAGACCCCTGGCCCCAGGAGCGGGCCCTGCTGAGTCCCCGAGCGCCTCCTGGGTTCCTGCCACCACCCTTGGGCCGGGATGAGGTGCCACCTTGTGCATAGAAGCCCTGCACACAGGCAAGAAGCCCCCCAGGCCCGCGGGCGCGCCCGACCCTGGAGCCCCCTGGCTGGCTGCAGCCACAGGGAACGGGGGTTCTGAGTTGGCAGCCTCCATTCCCGAAGCATCCACGGGCAGTTCTCCGAAGGGCTGACACCGGCTGCGCCTCAGCAGCCAGACAACCTCCCTCCCTCTGGTCGGGCACTGCAAGCCACACAGCCACTTGTGTCCCCTGTGTCCCTGGAGGCCGCAGCGCGTTTTGGGTTTTGGCGCGGACGGGCCCCTCTCGGCTTCCGTAGTCCATTTGCCCCGGAGGCTGCCAGACCCCTGGCCCTAGGGGCGGGCCCTCCTGAGTCCCCGAGCGCCTCCTGGGTTCCTGCCACCACCCTTGGGCCGGGATGAGGTGCCACCTTGTGCGTAGAAGCCCTGCACACAGGCAAGAAGCCCCCCAGGCCCGCGGGCGCGCCCGACCCTGGAGCCCCCTGGCTGGCTGCAGCCACAGGGAACGGGGGTTCTGAGTTGGCAGCCCCCATTCCCGAAGCATCCACGGGCAGTTCCCCGAAGGGCTGACACCAGCTGCGCCTCAGCAGCCAGACAACCTCCCTCCCTCTCGCAGCCCCCATTCCCGAAGCATCCACGGGCAGTTCCCCGAAGGGCTGACACCGGCTGCGCGTCAGCAGCCAGACAACCTCCCTCCCTCTGGTCGGGCACTGCAAGCCACACAGCCACTTGTGTCCCCTGTGTCCCTCGAGGCCGCAGCGCATTTTGGGTTTTGGCGCGGATGGGCCCCTCTCGGCTTCCGTAGTCCATTTGTCCCTGGAGCCTGCCAGACCCCTGGCCCCAGGGGCGGGCCCTGCTGAGTCCCGAGCGCCTCCTGGGTTCCTGCCACCACCCTTGGGCCGGGATGAGGTGCCACCTTGTGCGTAGAAGCCCTGCACACAGGCAAGAAGCCCCCAAGGCCCGCGGGCGCGCCCGACCCTGGAGCCCCCTGGCTGGCTGCAGCCACAGGGAACGGGGGTTCTGAGTTGGCAGCCCCCATTCCCGAAGCATCCACGGGCAGTTCCCCGAAGGGCTGACACCGTCTGCGCCTCAGCAGCCAGACAACCTCCCTCCCTCTGGTCGGGCACTGCAAGCCACACAGCCACTTGTGTCCCCTGTGTCCCTGGAGGCCGCAGCGCGTTTTGGGTTTTGGCGCGGACGGGCCCCTCTCGGCTTCCGTAGTCCATTTGCCCCCGGAGCCTGCCAGACCCCTGGCCCCAGGAGCGGGCCCTGCTGAGTCCCCGAGCGCCTCCTGGGTTCCTGCCACCACCCTTGGGCCGGGATGAGGTGCCACCTTGTGCGTAGAAGCCCTGCACACAGGCAAGAAGCCCCCCCGGCCCGCGGGCGCGCCCGACCCTGGAGCCCCCTGGCTGGCTGCAGCCACAGGGAACGGGGGTTCTGAGTTGGCAGCCCCCATTCCCGAAGCATCCACGGGCAGTTCCCCGAAGGGCTGACACCGGCTGCGCCTCAGCAGCCAGACAACCTCCCTCCCTCTGGTCGGGCACTGCAAGCCACAGAGCCACATGTGTCCCCTGTGTCCCTGGAGGCCGCAGCGCGTTTTGGGTTTCGGCGAGGACGGGCCCCTCTCGGCTTCCGTAGTCCATTTGCCCCCGGAGCCTGCCAGACCCCTGGCCCCAGGGGCGGGCCCTGCTGAGTCCCCGAGCGCCTCCTGAGTTCCTGCCACCACCCTTGGGCCGGGATGAGGTGCCACCTTGTGCGTAGAAGCCCTGCACACAGGCATGAAGCCCCCCAGGCCCGCGGGCGCGCCCGACCCTGGAGCCCCCTGGCTGGCTGCAGCCACAGGGAACGGGGGTTCTGAGTTGGCAGCCCCCATTCCCGAAGCATCCACGGGCAGTTCCCCGAAGGGCTGACACCGGCTGCGCCTCAGCAGCCAGACAACCTCCCTCCCTCTGGTCGGGCACTGCAAGCCACACAGCCACTTGTGTCCCCTGTGTCCCTGGAGGCCGCACCGCGTTTTGGGTTTTGGCGCGGACGGGCCCCCCTTGGCTTCCCTAGTCCATATGCCTCCAGAGCCTGCCAGAACCCTGGCCCCAGGGGCGGGCCCTGCTGAGTCCCCGAGCGCCTCCTGGGTTTCTGCCACCACCCTTGGGCCGGGATGAGGTGCCACCTTGTGCGTAGAAGCCCTGCACACAGGCAAGAAGCCCCCCAGGCCCGCGGGCGCGCCCGACCCTGGAGCCCCCTGGCTGGCTGCAGCCACAGGGAATGGGGGTTCTGAGTTGGCAGCCCCCATTCCCGAAGCATCCACGGGCAGTTCCCCGAAGGGCTGACACCGGCTGCGCCTCAGCAGCCAGACAACCTCCCTCCCTCTGGCAGCCCCCATTCCCGAAGCATCCACGGGCAGTTCCCCGAAGGGCTGACACCGGCTGCGCCTCAGCAGCCAGACAACCTCCCTCCCTCTGGCAGCCCCCATTCCCGAAGCATCCACGGGCAGTTCCCCGAAGGGCTGACACCGGCTGCGCCTCAGCAGCCAGACAACCTCCCTCCCTCTGGTCGGGCACTGCAAGCCACACAGCCACTTGTGTCCCCTGTGTCCCTCGAGGCCGCAGCGCATTTTGGGTTTTGGCGCGGATGGGCCCCTCTCGGCTTCCGTAGTCCATTTGTCCCTGGAGCCTGCCAGACCCCTGGCCCCAGGGGCGGGCCCTGCTGAGTCCCCGAGCGCCTCCTGGGTTCCTGCCACCACCCTTGGGCCGGGATGAGGTGCCACCTTGTGCGTAGAAGCCCTGCACACAGGCAAGAAGCCCCCAAGGCCCGCGGGCGCGCCCGACCCTGGAGCCCCCTGGCTGGCTGCAGCCACAGGGAACGGGGGTTCTGAGTTGGCAGCCCCCATTCCCGAAGCATCCACGGGCAGTTCCCCGAAGGGCTGACACCGGCTGCGCCTCAGCAGCCAGACAACCTCCCTCCCTCTGGTCGGGCACTGCAAGCCACACAGCCACTTGTGTCCCCTGTGTCCCTCGAGGCCGCAGCGCGTTTTGGGTTTTGGCGCGGATGGGCCCCTCTCGGCTTCCGTAGTCCATTTGTCCCTGGAGCCTGCCAGACCCCTGGCCCCAGGGGCGGGCCCTGCTGAGTCCCCGAGCGCCTCCTGGGTTCCTGCCACCACCCTTGGGCCGGGATGAGGTGCCACCTTGTGCGTAGAAGCCCTGCACACAGGCAAGAAGCCCCCCAGGCCCGCGGGCGCGCCCGACCCTGGAGCCCCCTGGCTGGCTGCAGCCACAGGGAACGGGGGTTCTGAGTTGGCAGCCCCCATTCCCGAAGCATCCACGGGCAGTTCCCCGAAGGGCTGACACCGGCTGCGCCTCAGCAGCCAGACAACCTCCCTCCCTCTGGTCGGGCACTGCAAGCCACACAGCCACTTGTGTCCCCTGTGTCCCTGGAGGCCGCAGCGCGTTTTGGGTTTTGGCGCGGACGGGCCCCTCTCGGCTTCCGTAGTCCATTTGCCCCCGGAGCCTGCCAGACCCCTGGCCCCAGGAGCGGGCCCTGCTGAGTCCCCGAGCGCCTCCTGGGTTCCTGCCACCACACTTGGGCCGGGATGAGGTGCCACCTTGTGCGTAGAAGCCCTGCACACAGGCAAGAAGCCCCCCCGGCCCGCGGGCGCGCCCGACCCTGGAGCCCCCTGGCTGGCTGCAGCCACAGGGAACGGGGGTTCTGAGTTGGCAGCCTCCATTCCCGAAGCATCCACGGGCATTTCCCCGAACGGCTGACACCGGCTGCGCCTCAGCAGCCAGACAACCTCCCTCCCTCTGGTCGGGCACTGCAAGCCACACAGCCACTTGTGTCCCCTGTGTCCCTGGAGGCCGCAGCGCGTTTTCGGTTTTGGCGAGGACGGGCCCCTCTCGGCTTCCATAGTCCATTTGCCCCCGGAGCCTGCCAGACCCCTGGCCCCAGGGGCGGGCCCTGCTGAGTCCCCGAGCGCCTCCTGAGTTCCTGCCACCACCCTTGGGCTGGGATGAGGTGCCACCTTGTGTGTAGAAGCCCTGCACACAGGCAAGAAGCCCCCCAGGCCCGCGGGCGCGCCCGACCCTGGAGCCCCCTGGCTGGCTGCAGCCACAGGGAACGGGGGTTCTGAGTTGGCAGCCCCCATTCCCGAAGCATCCACGGGCAGTTCCCCGAAGGGCTGACACCGTCTGCGCCTCAGCAGCCAGACAACCTCCCTCCCTCTGGTCGGGCACTGCAAGCCACACAGCCACTTGTGTCCCCTGTGTCCCTGGAGGCCGCAGCACGTTTTGGGTTTTGGCGCGGACGGGCCCCTCTCGGCTTCCGTAGTCCATTTGCCCCCGGAGCCTGCCAGACCCCTGGCCCCAGGAGCGGGCCCTGCTGAGTCCCCGAGCGCCTCCTGGGTTCCTGCCACCACCCTTGGGCCGGGATGAGGTGCCACCTTGTGCATAGAAGCCCTGCACACAGGCAAGAAGCCCCCCAGGCCCGCGGGCGCGCCCGACCCTGGAGCCCCCTGGCTGGCTGCAGCCACAGGGAACGGGGGTTCTGAGTTGGCAGCCTCCATTCCCGAAGCATCCACGGGCAGTTCTCCGAAGGGCTGAAACCGGCTGCGCCTCAGCAGCCAGACAACCTCCCTCCCTCTGGTCGGGCACTGCAAGCCACACAGCCACTTGTGTCCCCTGTGTCCCTGGAGGCCGCAGCGCGTTTTGGGTTTTGGCGCGGACGGGCCCCTCTCGGCTTCCGTAGTCCATTTGCCCCGGAGGCTGCCAGACCCCTGGCCCTAGGGGCGGGCCCTCCTGAGTCCCCGAGCGCCTCCTGGGTTCCTGCCACCACCCTTGGGCCGGGATGAGGTGCCACCTTGTGCGTAGAAGCCCTGCACACAGGCAAGAAGCCCCCCAGGCCCGCGGGCGCGCCCGACCCTGGAGCCCCCTGGCTGGCTGCAGCCACAGGGAACGGGGGTTCTGAGTTGGCAGCCCCCATTCACGAAGCATCCACGGGCAGTTCCCCGAAGGGCTGACACCGGCTGCGCCTCAGCAGCCAGACAACCTCCCTCCCTCTGGTCGGGCACTGCAAGCCACACAGCCACTTGTGTCCCCTGTGTCCCTGGAGGCCGCAGCGCGTTTTGGGTTTTGGCGCGGACGGGCCCCTCTCGGCTTCCGTAGTCCATTTGCCCCGGAGGCTGCCAGACCCCTGGCCCTAGGGGCGGGCCCTCCTGAGTCCCCGAGCGCCTCCTGGGTTCCTGCCACCACCCTTGGGCCGGGATGAGGTGCCACCTTGTGCGTAGAAGCCCTGCACACAGGCAAGAAGCCCCCCAGTCCCGCGGGCGCGCCCGACCCTGGAGCCCCCTGGCTGGCTGCAGCCACAGGGAACGGGGGTTCTGAGTTGGCAGCCCCCATTCCCGAAGCATCCATGGGCAGTTCCCCGAAGGGCTGACACCGGCTGCGCCTCAGCAGCCAGACAACCTCCCTCCCTCTGGCAGCCCCCATTCCCGAAGCATCCACGGGCAGTTCCCCGAAGGGCTGACACCGGCTGCGCCTCAGCAGCCAGACAACCTCCCTCCCTCTGGTCGGGCACTGCAAGCCACACAGCCACTTGTGTCCCCTGTGTCCCTCGAGGCCGCAGCGCGTTTTGGGTTTTGGCGCGGATGGGCCCCTCTCGGCTTCCGTAGTCCATTTGTCCCTGGAGCCTGCCAGACCCCTGGCCCCAGGGGCGGGCCCTGCTGAGTCCCCGAGCGCCTCCTGGGTTCCTGCCACCACCCTTGGGCCGGGATGAGGTGCCACCTTGTGCGTAGAAGCCCTGCACACAGGCAAGAAGCCCCCCAGGCCCGCGGGCGCGCCCGACCCTGGAGCCCCCTGGCTGGCTGCAGCCACAGGGAACGGGGGTTCTGAGTTGGCAGCCCCCATTCACGAAGCATCCACGGGCAGTTCCCCGAAGGGCTGACACCGTCTGCGCCTCAGCAGCCAGACAACCTCCCTCCCTCTGGTCGGGCACTGCAAGCCACACAGCCACTTGTGTCCCCTGTGTCCCTGGAGGCCGCAGCGCGTTTTGGGTTTTGGCGCGGACGGGCCCCTCTCGGCTTCCGTAGTCCATTTGCCCCCGGAGCCTGCCAGACCCCTGGCCCCAGGAGCGGGCCCTGCTGAGTCCCCGAGCGCCTCCTGGGTTCCTGCCACCACACTTGGGCCGGGATGAGGTGCCACCTTGTGCGTAGAAGCCCTGCACACAGGCAAGAAGCCCCCCCGGCCCGCGGGCGCGCCCGACCCTGGAGCCCCCTGGCTGGCTGCAGCCACAGGGAACGGGGGTTCTGAGTTGGCAGCCTCCATTCCCGAAGCATCCACGGGCATTTCCCCGAACGGCTGACACCGGCTGCGCCTCAGCAGCCAGACAACCTCCCTCCCTCTGGTCGGGCACTGCAAGCCACACAGCCACTTGTGTCCCCTGTGTCCCTGGAGGCCGCAGCGCGTTTTCGGTTTTGGCGAGGACGGGCCCCTCTCGGCTTCCATAGTCCATTTGCCCCCGGAGCCTGCCAGACCCCTGGCCCCAGGGGCGGGCCCTGCTGAGTCCCCGAGCGCCTCCTGAGTTCCTGCCACCACCCTTGGGCTGGGATGAGGTGCCACCTTGTGTGTAGAAGCCCTGCACACAGGCAAGAAGCCCCCCAGGCCCGCGGGCGCGCCCGACCCTGGAGCCCCCTGGCTGGCTGCAGCCACAGGGAACGGGGGTTCTGAGTTGGCAGCCCCCATTCCCGAAGCATCCACGGGCAGTTCCCCGAAGGGCTGACACCGTCTGCGCCTCAGCAGCCAGACAACCTCCCTCCCTCTGGTCGGGCACTGCAAGCCACACAGCCACTTGTGTCCCCTGTGTCCCTGGAGGCCGCAGCGCGTTTTGGGTTTTGGCGCGGACGGGCCCCTCTCGGCTTCCGTAGTCCATTTGCCCCCGGAGCCTGCCAGACCCCTGGCCCCAGGAGCGGGCCCTGCTGAGTCCCCGAGCGCCTCCTGGGTTCCTGCCACCACCCTTGGGCCGGGATGAGGTGCCACCTTGTGCATAGAAGCCCTGCACACAGGCAAGAAGCCCCCCAGGCCCGCGGGCGCGCCCGACCCTGGAGCCCCCTGGCTGGCTGCAGCCACAGGGAACGGGGGTTCTGAGTTGGCAGCCTCCATTCCCGAAGCATCCACGGGCAGTTCTCCGAAGGGCTGACACCGGCTGCGCCTCAGCAGCCAGACAACCTCCCTCCCTCTGGTCGGGCACTGCAAGCCACACAGCCACTTGTGTCCCCTGTGTCCCTGGAGGCCGCAGCGCGTTTTGGGTTTTGGCGCGGACGGGCCCCTCTCGGCTTCCGTAGTCCATTTGCCCCGGAGGCTGCCAGACCCCTGGCCCTAGGGGCGGGCCCTCCTGAGTCCCCGAGCGCCTCCTGGGTTCCTGCCACCACCCTTGGGCCGGGATGAGGTGCCACCTTGTGCGTAGAAGCCCTGCACACAGGCAAGAAGCCCCCCAGGCCCGCGGGCGCGCCCGACCCTGGAGCCCCCTGGCTGGCTGCAGCCACAGGGAACGGGGGTTCTGAGTTGGCAGCCCCCATTCCCGAAGCATCCACGGGCAGTTCCCCGAAGGGCTGACACCGGCTGCGCCTCAGCAGCCAGACAACCTCCCTCCCTCTGGCAGCCCCCATTCCCGAAGCATCCACGGGCAGTTCCCCGAAGGGCTGACACCGGCTGCGCCTCAGCAGCCAGACAACCTCCCTCCCTCTGGTCGGGCACTGCAAGCCACACAGCCACTTGTGTCCCCTGTGTCCCTCGAGGCCGCAGCGCATTTTGGGTTTTGGCGCGGATGGGCCCCTCTCGGCTTCCGTAGTCCATTTGTCCCTGGAGCCTGCCAGACCCCTGGCCCCAGGGGCGGGCCCTGCTGAGTCCCCGAGCGCCTCCTGGGTTCCTGCCACCACCCTTGGGCCGGGATGAGGTGCCACCTTGTGCGTAGAAGCCCTGCACACAGGCAAGAAGCCCCCAAGGCCCGCGGGCGCGCCCGACCCTGGAGCCCCCTGGCTGGCTGCAGCCACAGGGAACGGGGGTTCTGAGTTGGCAGCCCCCATTCCCGAAGCATCCACGGGCAGTTCCCCGAAGGGCTGACACCGTCTGCGCCTCAGCAGCCAGACAACCTCCCTCCCTCTGGTCGGGCACTGCAAGCCACACAGCCACTTGTGTCCCCTGTGTCCCTGGAGGCCGCAGCGCGTTTTGGGTTTTGGCGCGGACGGGCCCCTCTCGGCTTCCGTAGTCCATTTGCCCCCGGAGCCTGCCAGACCCCTGGCCCCAGGAGCGGGCCCTGCTGAGTACCCGAGCGCCTCCTGGCTTCCTGCCACCACCCTTGGGCCGGGATGAGGTGCCACCTTGTGCATAGAAGCCCTGCACACAGGCAAGAAGCCCCCCAGGCCCGCGGGCGCGCCCGACCCTGGAGCCCCCTGGCTGGCTGCAGCCACAGGGAACGGGGGTTCTGAGTTGGCAGCCTCCATTCCCGAAGCATCCACGGGCAGTTCTCCGAAGGGCTGACACCGGCTGCGCCTCAGCAGCCAGACAACCTCCCTCCCTCTGGTCGGGCACTGCAAGCCACACAGCCACTTGTGTCCCCTGTGTCCCTGGAGGCCGCAGCGCGTTTTGGGTTTTGGCGCGGACGGGCCCCTCTCGGCTTCCGTAGTCCATTTGCCCCGGAGGCTGCCAGACCCCTGGCCCTAGGGGCGGGCCCTCCTGAGTCCCCGAGCGCCTCCTGGGTTCCTGCCACCACCCTTGGGCCGGGATGAGGTGCCACCTTGTGCGTAGAAGCCCTGCACACAGGCAAGAAGCCCCCCAGTCCCGCGGGCGCGCCCGACCCTGGAGCCCCCTGGCTGGCTGCAGCCACAGGGAACGGGGGTTCTGAGTTGGCAGCCCCCATTCCCGAAGCATCCACGGGCAGTTCCCCGAAGGGCTGACACCGGCTGCGCCTCAGCAGCCAGACAACCTCCCTCCCTCTGGCAGCCCCCATTCCCGAAGCATCCACGGGCAGTTCCCCGAAGGGCTGACACCGGCTGCGCCTCAGCAGCCAGACAACCTCCCTCCCTCTGGTCGGGCACTGCAAGCCACACAGCCACTTGTGTCCCCTGTGTCCCTCGAGGCCGCAGCGCGTTTTGGGTTTTGGCGCGGATGGGCCCCTCTCGGCTTCCGTAGTCCATTTGTCCCTGGAGCCTGCCAGACCCCTGGCCCCAGGGGCGGGCCCTGCTGAGTCCCTGAGCGCCTCCTGGGTTCCTGCCACCACCCTTGGGCCGGGATGAGGTGCCACCTTGTGCGTAGAAGCCCTGCACACAGGCAAGAAGCCCCCCAGGCCCGCGGGCGCGCCCGACCCTGGAGCCCCCTGGCTGGCTGCAGCCACAGGGAACGGGGGTTCTGAGTTGGCAGCCCCCATTCACGAAGCATCCACGGGCAGTTCCCCGAAGGGCTGACACCGTCTGCGCCTCAGCAGCCAGACAACCTCCCTCCCTCTGGTCGGGCACTGCAAGCCACACAGCCACTTGTGTCCCCTGTGTCCCTGGAGGCCGCAGCGCGTTTTGGGTTTTGGCGCGGACGGGCCCCTCTCGGCTTCCGTAGTCCATTTGCCCCGGAGGCTGCCAGACCCCTGGCCCTAGGGGCGGGCCCTCCTGAGTCCCCGAGCGCCTCCTGGGTTCCTGCCACCACCCTTGGGCCGGGATGAGGTGCCACCTTGTGCGTAGAAGCCCTGCACACAGGCAAGAAGCCCCCCAGTCCCGCGGGCGCGCCCGACCCTGGAGCCCCCTGGCTGGCTGCAGCCACAGGGAACGGGGGTTCTGAGTTGGCAGCCCCCATTCCCGAAGCATCCATGGGCAGTTCCCCGAAGGGCTGACACCGGCTGCGCCTCAGCAGCCAGACAACCTCCCTCCCTCTGGCAGCCCCCATTCCCGAAGCATCCACGGGCAGTTCCCCGAAGGGCTGACACCGGCTGCGCCTCAGCAGCCAGACAACCTCCCTCCCTCTGGTCGGGCACTGCAAGCCACACAGCCACTTGTGTCCCCTGTGTCCCTCGAGGCCGCAGCGCGTTTTGGGTTTTGGCGCGGATGGGCCCCTCTCGGCTTCCGTAGTCCATTTGTCCCTGGAGCCTGCCAGACCCCTGGCCCCAGGGGCGGGCCCTGCTGAGTCCCCGAGCGCCTCCTGGGTTCCTGCCACCACCCTTGGGCCGGGATGAGGTGCCACCTTGTGCGTAGAAGCCCTGCACACAGGCAAGAAGCCCCCCAGGCCCGCGGGCGCGCCCGACCCTGGAGCCCCCTGGCTGGCTGCAGCCACAGGGAACGGGGGTTCTGAGTTGGCAGCCCCCATTCCCGAAGCATCCACGGGCAGTTCCCCGAAGGGCTGACACCGGCTGCGCCTCAGCAGCCAGACAACCTCCCTCCCTCTGGTCGGGCACTGCAAGCCACACAGCCACTTGTGTCCCCTGTGTCCCTGGAGGCCGCAGCGCGTTTTGGGTTTTGGCGCGGACGGGCCCCTCTCGGCTTCCGTAGTCCATTTGCCCCCGGAGCCTGCCAGACCCCTGGCCCCAGGAGCGGGCCCTGCTGAGTCCCCGAGCGCCTCCTGGGTTCCTGCCACCACACTTGGGCCGGGATGAGGTGCCACCTTGTGCGTAGAAGCCCTGCACACAGGCAAGAAGCCCCCCCGGCCCGCGGGCGCGCCCGACCCTGGAGCCCCCTGGCTGGCTGCAGCCACAGGGAACGGGGGTTCTGAGTTGGCAGCCTCCATTCCCGAAGCATCCACGGGCATTTCCCCGAACGGCTGACACCGGCTGCGCCTCAGCAGCCAGACAACCTCCCTCCCTCTGGTCGGGCACTGCAAGCCACACAGCCACTTGTGTCCCCTGTGTCCCTGGAGGCCGCAGCGCGTTTTCGGTTTTGGCGAGGACGGGCCCCTCTCGGCTTCCATAGTCCATTTGCCCCCGGAGCCTGCCAGACCCCTGGCCCCAGGGGCGGGCCCTGCTGAGTCCCCGAGCGCCTCCTGAGTTCCTGCCACCACCCTTGGCCTGGGATGAGGTGCCACCTTGTGTGTAGAAGCCCTGCACACAGGCAAGAAGCCCCCCAGGCCCGCGGGCGCGCCCGACCCTGGAGCCCCCTGGCTGGCTGCAGCCACAGGGAACGGGGGTTCTGAGTTGGCAGCCCCCATTCCCGAAGCATCCACGGGCAGTTCCCCGAAGGGCTGACACCGTCTGCGCCTCAGCAGCCAGACAACCTCCCTCCCTCTGGTCGGGCACTGCAAGCCACACAGCCACTTGTGTCCCCTGTGTCCCTGGAGGCCGCAGCGCGTTTTGGGTTTTGGCGCGGACGGGCCCCTCTCGGCTTCCGTAGTCCATTTGCCCCCGGAGCCTGCCAGACCCCTGGCCCCAGGAGCGGGCCCTGCTGAGTCCCCGAGCGCCTCCTGGGTTCCTGCCACCACCCTTGGGCCGGGATGAGGTGCCACCTTGTGCATAGAAGCCCTGCACACAGGCAAGAAGCCCCCCAGGCCCGCGGGCGCGCCCGACCCTGGAGCCCCCTGGCTGGCTGCAGCCACAGGGAACGGGGGTTCTGAGTTGGCAGCCTCCATTCCCGAAGCATCCACGGGCAGTTCTCCGAAGGGCTGAAACCGGCTGCGCCTCAGCAGCCAGACAACCTCCCTCCCTCTGGTCGGGCACTGCAAGCCACACAGCCACTTGTGTCCCCTGTGTCCCTGGAGGCCGCAGCGCGTTTTGGGTTTTGGCGCGGACGGGCCCCTCTCGGCTTCCGTAGTCCATTTGCCCCGGAGGCTGCCAGACCCCTGGCCCTAGGGGCGGGCCCTCCTGAGTCCCCGAGCGCCTCCTGGGTTCCTGCCACCACCCTTGGGCCGGGATGAGGTGCCACCTTGTGCGTAGAAGCCCTGCACACAGGCAAGAAGCCCCCCAGGCCCGCGGGCGCGCCCGACCCTGGAGCCCCCTGGCTGGCTGCAGCCACAGGGAACGGGGGTTCTGAGTTGGCAGCCCCCATTCACGAAGCATCCACGGGCAGTTCCCCGAAGGGCTGACACCGGCTGCGCCTCAGCAGCCAGACAACCTCCCTCCCTCTGGTCGGGCACTGCAAGCCACACAGCCACTTGTGTCCCCTGTGTCCCTGGAGGCCGCAGCGCGTTTTGGGTTTTGGCGCGGACGGGCCCCTCTCGGCTTCCGTAGTCCATTTGCCCCGGAGGCTGCCAGACCCCTGGCCCTAGGGGCGGGCCCTCCTGAGTCCCCGAGCGCCTCCTGGGTTCCTGCCACCACCCTTGGGCCGGGATGAGGTGCCACCTTGTGCGTAGAAGCCCTGCACACAGGCAAGAAGCCCCCCAGTCCCGTGGGCGCGCCCGACCCTGGAGCCCCCTGGCTGGCTGCAGCCACAGGGAACGGGGGTTCTGAGTTGGCAGCCCCCATTCCCGAAGCATCCATGGGCAGTTCCCCGAAGGGCTGACACCGGCTGCGCCTCAGCAGCCAGACAACCTCCCTCCCTCTGGCAGCCCCCATTCCCGAAGCATCCACGGGCAGTTCCCCGAAGGGCTGACACCGGCTGCGCCTCAGCAGCCAGACAACCTCCCTCCCTCTGGTCGGGCACTGCAAGCCACACAGCCACTTGTGTCCCCTGTGTCCCTCGAGGCCGCAGCGCGTTTTGGGTTTTGGCGCGGATGGGCCCCTCTCGGCTTCCGTAGTCCATTTGTCCCTGGAGCCTGCCAGACCCCTGGCCCCAGGGGCGGGCCCTGCTGAGTCCCCGAGCGCCTCCTGGGTTCCTGCCACCACCCTTGGGCCGGGATGAGGTGCCACCTTGTGCGTAGAAGCCCTGCACACAGGCAAGAAGCCCCCCAGGCCCGCGGGCGCGCCCGACCCTGGAGCCCCCTGGCTGGCTGCAGCCACAGGGAACGGGGGTTCTGAGTTGGCAGCCCCCATTCACGAAGCATCCACGGGCAGTTCCCCGAAGGGCTGACACCGGCTGCGCCTCAGCAGCCAGACAACCTCCCTCCCTCTGGTCGGGCACTGCAAGCCACACAGCCACTTGTGTCCCCTGTGTCCCTGGAGGCCGCAGCGCGTTTTGGGTTTTGGCGCGGACGGGCCCCTCTCGGCTTCCGTAGTCCATTTGCCCCCGGAGCCTGCCAGACCCCTGGCCCCAGGAGCGGGCCCTGCTGAGTCCCCGAGCGCCTCCTGGGTTCCTGCCACCACACTTGGGCCGGGATGAGGTGCCACCTTGTGCGTAGAAGCCCTGCACACAGGCAAGAAGCCCCCCCGGCCCGCGGGCGCGCCCGACCCTGGAGCCCCCTGGCTGGCTGCAGCCACAGGGAACGGGGGTTCTGAGTTGGCAGCCTCCATTCCCGAAGCATCCACGGGCATTTCCCCGAACGGCTGACACCGGCTGCGCCTCAGCAGCCAGACAACCTCCCTCCCTCTGGTCGGGCACTGCAAGCCACACAGCCACTTGTGTCCCCTGTGTCCCTGGAGGCCGCAGCGCGTTTTCGGTTTTGGCGAGGACGGGCCCCTCTCGGCTTCCATAGTCCATTTGCCCCCGGAGCCTGCCAGACCCCTGGCCCCAGGGGCGGGCCCTGCTGAGTCCCCGAGCGCCTCCTGAGTTCCTGCCACCACCCTTGGGCTGGGATGAGGTGCCACCTTGTGTGTAGAAGCCCTGCACACAGGCAAGAAGCCCCCCAGGCCCGCGGGCGCGCCCGACCCTGGAGCCCCCTGGCTGGCTGCAGCCACAGGGAACGGGGGTTCTGAGTTGGCAGCCCCCATTCCCGAAGCATCCACGGGCAGTTCCCCGAAGGGCTGACACCGTCTGCGCCTCAGCAGCCAGACAACCTCCCTCCCTCTGGTCGGGCACTGCAAGCCACACAGCCACTTGTGTCCCCTGTGTCCCTGGAGGCCGCAGCGCGTTTTGGGTTTTGGCGCGGACGGGCCCCTCTCGGCTTCCGTAGTCCATTTGCCCCCGGAGCCTGCCAGACCCCTGGCCCCAGGAGCGGGCCCTGCTGAGTCCCCGAGCGCCTCCTGGGTTCCTGCCACCACCCTTGGGCCGGGATGAGGTGCCACCTTGTGCATAGAAGCCCTGCACACAGGCAAGAAGCCCCCCAGGCCCGCGGGCGCGCCCGACCCTGGAGCCCCCTGGCTGGCTGCAGCCACAGGGAACGGGGGTTCTGAGTTGGCAGCCTCCATTCCCGAAGCATCCACGGGCAGTTCTCCGAAGGGCTGACACCGGCTGCGCCTCAGCAGCCAGACAACCTCCCTCCCTCTGGTCGGGCACTGCAAGCCACACAGCCACTTGTGTCCCCTGTGTCCCTGGAGGCCGCAGCGCGTTTTGGGTTTTGGCGCGGACGGGTCCCTCTCGGCTTCCGTAGTCCATTTGCCCCGGAGGCTGCCAGACCCCTGGCCCTAGGGGCGGGCCCTCCTGAGTCCCCGAGCGCCTCCTGGGTTCCTGCCACCACCCTTGGGCCGGGATGAGGTGCCACCTTGTGCGTAGAAGCCCTGCACACAGGCAAGAAGCCCCCCAGGCCCGCGGGCGCGCCCGACCCTGGAGCCCCCTGGCTGGCTGCAGCCACAGGGAACGGGGGTTCTGAGTTGGCAGCCCCCATTCCCGAAGCATCCACGGGCAGTTCCCCGAAGGGCTGACACCGGCTGCGCCTCAGCAGCCAGACAACCTCCCTCCCTCTCGCAGCCCCCATTCCCGAAGCATCCACGGGCAGTTCCCCGAAGGGCTGACACCGGCTGCGCCTCAGCAGCCAGACAACCTCCCTCCCTCTGGTCGGGCACTGCAAGCCACACAGCCACTTGTGTCCCCTGTGTCCCTCGAGGCCGCAGCGCATTTTGGGTTTTGGCGCGGATGGGCCCCTCTCGGCTTCCGTAGTCCATTTGTCCCTGGAGCCTGCCAGACCCCTGGCCCCAGGGGCGGGCCCTGCTGAGTCCCCGAGCGCCTCCTGGGTTCCTGCCACCACCCTTGGGCCGGGATGAGGTGCCACCTTGTGCGTAGAAGCCCTGCACACAGGCAAGAAGCCCCCAAGGCCCGCGGGCGCGCCCGACCCTGGAGCCCCCTGGCTGGCTGCAGCCACAGGGAACGGGGGTTCTGAGTTGGCAGCCCCCATTCCCGAAGCATCCACGGGCAGTTCCCCGAAGGGCTGACACCGTCTGCGCCTCAGCAGCCAGACAACCTCCCTCCCTCTGGTCGGGCACTGCAAGCCACACAGCCACTTGTGTCCCCTGTGTCCCTGGAGGCCGCAGCGCGTTTTGGGTTTTGGCGCGGACGGGCCCCTCTCGGCTTCCGAAGTCCATTTGCCCCCGGAGCCTGCCAGACCCCTGGCCCCAGGAGCGGGCCCTGCTGAGTCCCCGAGCGCCTCCTGGGTTCCTGCCACCACCCTTGGGCCGGGATGAGGTGCCACCTTGTGCGTAGAAGCCCTGCACACAGGCAAGAAGCCCCCCGGCCCGCGGGCGCGCCCGACCCTGGAGCCCCCTGGCTGGCTGCAGCCACAGGGAACGGGGGTTCTGAGTTGGCAGCCCCCATTCCCGAAGCATCCACGGGCAGTTCCCCGAAGGGCTGACACCGGCTGCGCCTCAGCAGCCAGACAACCTCCCTCCCTCTGGTCGGGCACTGCAAGCCACAGAGCCACATGTGTCCCCTGTGTCCCTGGAGGCCGCAGCGCGTTTTGGGTTTCGGCGAGGACGGGCCCCTCTCGGCTTCCGTAGTCCATTTGCCCCCGGAGCCTGCCAGACCCCTGGCCCCAGGGGCGGGCCCTGCTGAGTCCCCGAGCGCCTCCTGAGTTCCTGCCACCACCCTTGGGCCGGGATGAGGTGCCACCTTGTGCGTAGAAGCCCTGCACACAGGCATGAAGCCCCCCAGGCCCGCGGGCGCGCCCGACCCTGGAGCCCCCTGGCTGGCTGCAGCCACAGGGAACGGGGGTTCTGAGTTGGCAGCCCCCATTCCCGAAGCATCCACGGGCAGTTCCCCGAAGGGCTGACACCGGCTGCGCCTCAGCAGCCAGACAACCTCCCTCCCTCTGGTCGGGCACTGCAAGCCACACAGCCACTTGTGTCCCCTGTGTCCCTGGAGGCCGCACCGCGTTTTGGGTTTTGGCGCGGACGGGCCCCCCTTGGCTTCCCTAGTCCATATGCCTCCAGAGCCTGCCAGAACCCTGGCCCCAGGGGCGGGCCCTGCTGAGTCCCCGAGCGCCTCCTGGGTTCCTGCCACCACCCTTGGGCCGGGATGAGGTGCCACCTTGTGCGTAGAAGCCCTGCACACAGGCAAGAAGCCCCCCAGGCCCGCGGGCGCGCCCGACCCTGGAGCCCCCTGGCTGGCTGCAGCCACAGGGAATGGGGGTTCTGAGTTGGCAGCCCCCATTCCCGAAGCATCCACGGGCAGTTCCCCGAAGGGCTGACACCGGCTGCGCCTCAGCAGCCAGACAACCTCCCTCCCTCTGGCAGCCCCCATTCCCGAAGCATCCACGGGCAGTTCCCCGAAGGGCTGACACCGGCTGCGCCTCAGCAGCCAGACAACCTCCCTCCCTCTGGCAGCCCCCATTCCCGAAGCATCCACGGGCAGTTCCCCGAAGGGCTGACACCGGCTGCGCCTCAGCAGCCAGACAACCTCCCTCCCTCTGGTCGGGCACTGCAAGCCACACAGCCACTTGTGTCCCCTGTGTCCCTCGAGGCCGCAGCGCATTTTGGGTTTTGGCGCGGATGGGCCCCTCTCGGCTTCCGTAGTCCATTTGTCCCTGGAGCCTGCCAGACCCCTGGCCCCAGGGGCGGGCCCTGCTGAGTCCCCGAGCGCCTCCTGGGTTCCTGCCACCACCCTTGGGCCGGGATGAGGTGCCACCTTGTGCGTAGAAGCCCTGCACACAGGCAAGAAGCCCCCAAGGCCCGCGGGCGCGCCCGACCCTGGAGCCCCCTGGCTGGCTGCAGCCACAGGGAACGGGGGTTCTGAGTTGGCAGCCCCCATTCCCGAAGCATCCACGGGCAGTTCCCCGAAGGGCTGACACCGTCTGCGCCTCAGCAGCCAGACAACCTCCCTCCCTCTGGTCGGGCACTGCAAGCCACACAGCCACTTGTGTCCCCTGTGTCCCTGGAGGCCGCAGCGCGTTTTGGGTTTTGGCGCGGACGGGCCCCTCTCGGCTTCCGTAGTCCATTTGCCCCCGGAGCCTGCCAGACCCCTGGCCCCAGGAGCGGGCCCTGCTGAGTCCCCGAGCGCCTCCTGGGTTCCTGCCACCACACTTGGGCCGGGATGAGGTGCCACCTTGTGCGTAGAAGCCCTGCACACAGGCAAGAAGCCCCCCCGGCCCGCGGGCGCGCCCGACCCTGGAGCCCCCTGGCTGGCTGCAGCCACAGGGAACGGGGGTTCTGAGTTGGCAGCCTCCATTCCCGAAGCATCCACGGGCATTTCCCCGAACGGCTGACACCGGCTGCGCCTCAGCAGCCAGACAACCTCCCTCCCTCTGGTCGGGCACTGCAAGCCACACAGCCACTTGTGTCCCCTGTGTCCCTGGAGGCCGCAGCGCGTTTTCGGTTTTGGCGAGGACGGGCCCCTCTCGGCTTCCATAGTCCATTTGCCCCCGGAGCCTGCCAGACCCCTGGCCCCAGGGGCGGGCCCTGCTGAGTCCCCGAGCGCCTCCTGAGTTCCTGCCACCACCCTTGGGCTGGGATGAGGTGCCACCTTGTGTGTAGAAGCCCTGCACACAGGCAAGAAGCCCCCCAGGCCCGCGGGCGCGCCCGACCCTGGAGCCCCCTGGCTGGCTGCAGCCACAGGGAACGGGGGTTCTGAGTTGGCAGCCCCCATTCCCGAAGCATCCACGGGCAGTTCCCCGAAGGGCTGACACCGTCTGCGCCTCAGCAGCCAGACAACCTCCCTCCCTCTGGTCGGGCACTGCAAGCCACACAGCCACTTGTGTCCCCTGTGTCCCTGGAGGCCGCAGCGCGTTTTGGGTTTTGGCGCGGACGGGCCCCTCTCGGCTTCCGTAGTCCATTTGCCCCGGAGGCTGCCAGACCCCTGGCCCTAGGGGCGGGCCCTCCTGAGTCCCCGAGCGCCTCCTGGGTTCCTGCCACCACCCTTGGGCCGGGATGAGGTGCCACCTTGTGCGTAGAAGCCCTGCACACAGGCAAGAAGCCCCCCAGGCCCGCGGGCGCGCCCGACCCTGGAGCCCCCTGGCTGGCTGCAGCCACAGGGAACGGGGGTTCTGAGTTGGCAGCCCCCATTCACGAAGCATCCACGGGCAGTTCCCCGAAGGGCTGACACCGGCTGCGCCTCAGCAGCCAGACAACCTCCCTCCCTCTGGTCGGGCACTGCAAGCCACACAGCCACTTGTGTCCCCTGTGTCCCTGGAGGCCGCAGCGCGTTTTGGGTTTTGGCGCGGACGGGCCCCTCTCGGCTTCCGTAGTCCATTTGCCCCGGAGGCTGCCAGACCCCTGGCCCTAGGGGCGGGCCCTCCTGAGTCCCCGAGCGCCTCCTGGGTTCCTGCCACCACCCTTGGGCCGGGATGAGGTGCCACCTTGTGCGTAGAAGCCCTGCACACAGGCAAGAAGCCCCCCAGTCCCGCGGGCGCGCCCGACCCTGGAGCCCCCTGGCTGGCTGCAGCCACAGGGAACGGGGGTTCTGAGTTGGCAGCCCCCATTCCCGAAGCATCCATGGGCAGTTCCCCGAAGGGCTGACACCGGCTGCGCCTCAGCAGCCAGACAACCTCCCTCCCTCTGGCAGCCCCCATTCCCGAAGCATCCACGGGCAGTTCCCCGAAGGGCTGACACCGGCTGCGCCTCAGCAGCCAGACAACCTCCCTCCCTCTGGTCGGGCACTGCAAGCCACACAGCCACTTGTGTCCCCTGTGTCCCTCGAGGCCGCAGCGCGTTTTGGGTTTTGGCGCGGATGGGCCCCTCTCGGCTTCCGTAGTCCATTTGTCCCTGGAGCCTGCCAGACCCCTGGCCCCAGGGGCGGGACCTGCTGAGTCCCCGAGCGCCTCCTGGGTTCCTGCCACCACCCTTGGGCCGGGATGAGGTGCCACCTTGTGCGTAGAAGCCCTGCACACAGGCAAGAAGCCCCCCAGGCCCGCGGGCGCGCCCGACCCTGGAGCCCCCTGGCTGGCTGCAGCCACAGGGAACGGGGGTTCTGAGTTGGCAGCCCCCATTCACGAAGCATCCACGGGCAGTTCCCCGAAGGGCTGACACCGTCTGCGCCTCAGCAGCCAGACAACCTCCCTCCCTCTGGTCGGGCACTGCAAGCCACACAGCCACTTGTGTCCCCTGTGTCCCTGGAGGCCGCAGCGCGTTTTGGGTTTTGGCGCGGACGGGCCCCTCTCGGCTTCCGTAGTCCATTTGCCCCCGGAGCCTGCCAGACCCCTGGCCCCAGGAGCGGGCCCTGCTGAGTCCCCGAGCGCCTCCTGGGTTCCTGCCACCACACTTGGGCCGGGATGAGGTGCCACCTTGTGCGTAGAAGCCCTGCACACAGGCAAGAAGCCCCCCCGGCCCGCGGGCGCGCCCGACCCTGGAGCCCCCTGGCTGGCTGCAGCCACAGGGAACGGGGGTTCTGAGTTGGCAGCCTCCATTCCCGAAGCATCCACGGGCATTTCCCCGAACGGCTGACACCGGCTGCGCCTCAGCAGCCAGACAACCTCCCTCCCTCTGGTCGGGCACTGCAAGCCACACAGCCACTTGTGTCCCCTGTGTCCCTGGAGGCCGCAGTGCGTTTTCGGTTTTGGCGAGGACGGGCCCCTCTCGGCTTCCATAGTCCATTTGCCCCCGGAGCCTGCCAGACCCCTGGCCCCAGGGGCGGGCCCTGCTGAGTCCCCGAGCGCCTCCTGAGTTCCTGCCACCACCCTTGGGCTGGGATGAGGTGCCACCTTGTGTGTAGAAGCCCTGCACACAGGCAAGAAGCCCCCCAGGCCCGCGGGCGCGCCCGACCCTGGAGCCCCCTGGCTGGCTGCAGCCACAGGGAACGGGGGTTCTGAGTTGGCAGCCCCCATTCCCGAAGCATCCACGGGCAGTTCCCCGAAGGGCTGACACCGTCTGCGCCTCAGCAGCCAGACAACCTCCCTCCCTCTGGTCGGGCACTGCAAGCCACACAGCCACTTGTGTCCCCTGTGTCCCTGGAGGCCGCAGCGCGTTTTGGGTTTTGGCGCGGACGGGCCCCTCTCGGCTTCCGTAGTCCATTTGCCCCCGGAGCCTGCCAGACCCCTGGCCCCAGGAGCGGGCCCTGCTGAGTCCCCGAGCGCCTCCTGGGTTCCTGCCACCACCCTTGGGCCGGGATGAGGTGCCACCTTGTGCATAGAAGCCCTGCACACAGGCAAGAAGCCCCCCAGGCCCGCGGGCGCGCCCGACCCTGGAGCCCCCTGGCTGGCTGCAGCCACAGGGAACGGGGGTTCTGAGTTGGCAGCCTCCATTCCCGAAGCATCCACGGGCAGTTCTCCGAAGGGCTGACACCGGCTGCGCCTCAGCAGCCAGACAACCTCCCTCCCTCTGGTCGGGCACTGCAAGCCACACAGCCACTTGTGTCCCCTGTGTCCCTGGAGGCCGCAGCGCGTTTTGGGTTTTGGCGCGGACGGGCCCCTCTCGGCTTCCGTAGTCCATTTGCCCCGGAGGCTGCCAGACCCCTGGCCCTAGGGGCGGGCCCTCCTGAGTCCCCGAGCGCCTCCTGGGTTCCTGCCACCACCCTTGGGCCGGGATGAGGTGCCACCTTGTGCGTAGAAGCCCTGCACACAGGCAAGAAGCCCCCCAGGCCCGCGGGCGCGCCCGACCCTGGAGCCCCCTGGCTGGCTGCAGCCACAGGGAACGGGGGTTCTGAGTTGGCAGCCCCCATTCCCGAAGCATCCACGGGCAGTTCCCCGAAGGGCTGACACCGGCTGCGCCTCAGCAGCCAGACAACCTCCCTCCCTCTGGCAGCCCCCATTCCCGAAGCATCCACGGGCAGTTCCCCGAAGGGCTGACACCGGCTGCGCCTCAGCAGCCAGACAACCTCCCTCCCTCTGGTCGGGCACTGCAAGCCACACAGCCACTTGTGTCCCCTGTGTCCCTCGAGGCCGCAGCGCATTTTGGGTTTTGGCGCGGATGGGCCCCTCTCGGCTTCCGTAGTCCATTTGTCCCTGGAGCCTGCCAGACCCCTGGCCCCAGGGGCGGGCCCTGCTGAGTCCCCGAGCGCCTCCTGGGTTCCTGCCACCACCCTTGGGCCGGGATGAGGTGCCACCTTGTGCGTAGAAGCCCTGCACACAGGCAAGAAGCCCCCAAGGCCCGCGGGCGCGCCCGACCCTGGAGCCCCCTGGCTGGCTGCAGCCACAGGGAACGGGGGTTCTGAGTTGGCAGCCCCCATTCCCGAAGCATCCACGGGCAGTTCCCCGAAGGGCTGACACCGTCTGCGCCTCAGCAGCCAGACAACCTCCCTCCCTCTGGTCGGGCACTGCAAGCCACACAGCCACTTGTGTCCCCTGTGTCCCTGGAGGCCGCAGCGCGTTTTGGGTTTTGGCGCGGACGGGCCCCTCTCGGCTTCCGTAGTCCATTTGCCCCCGGAGCCTGCCAGACCCCTGGCCCCAGGAGCGGGCCCTGCTGAGTCCCCGAGCGCCTCCTGGGTTCCTGCCACCACCCTTGGGCCGGGATGAGGTGCCACCTTGTGCGTAGAAGCCCTGCACACAGGCAAGAAGCCCCCCCGGCCCGCGGGCGCGCCCGACCCTGGAGCCCCCTGGCTGGCTGCAGCCACAGGGAACGGGGGTTCTGAGTTGGCAGCCCCCATTCCCGAAGCATCCACGGGCAGTTCCCCGAAGGGCTGACACCGGCTGCGCCTCAGCAGCCAGACAACCTCCCTCCCTCTGGTCGGGCACTGCAAGCCACAGAGCCACATGTGTCCCCTGTGTCCCTGGAGGCCGCAGCGCGTTTTGGGTTTCGGCGAGGACGGGCCCCTCTCGGCTTCCGTAGTCCATTTGCCCCCGGAGCCTGCCAGACTCCTGGCCCCAGGGGCGGGCCCTGCTGAGTCCCCGAGCGCCTCCTGAGTTCCTGCCACCACCCTTGGGCCGGGATGAGGTGCCACCTTGTGCGTAGAAGCCCTGCACACAGGCATGAAGCCCCCCAGGCCCGCGGGCGCGCCCGACCCTGGAGCCCCCTGGCTGGCTGCAGCCACAGGGAACGGGGGTTCTGAGTTGGCAGCCCCCATTCCCGAAGCATCCACGGGCAGTTCCCCGAAGGGCTGACACCGGCTGCGCCTCAGCAGCCAGACAACCTCCCTCCCTCTGGTCGGGCACTGCAAGCCACACAGCCACTTGTGTCCCCTGTGTCCCTGGAGGCCGCACCGCGTTTTGGGTTTTGGCGCGGACGGGCCCCCCTTGGCTTCCCTAGTCCATATGCCTCCAGAGCCTGCCAGAACCCTGGCCCCAGGGGCGGGCCCTGCTGAGTCCCCGAGCGCCTCCTGGGTTCCTGCCACCACCCTTGGGCCGGGATGAGGTGCCACCTTGTGCGTAGAAGCCCTGCACACAGGCAAGAAGCCCCCCAGGCCCGCGGGCGCGCCCGACCCTGGAGCCCCCTGGCTGGCTGCAGCCACAGGGAATGGGGGTTCTGAGTTGGCAGCCCCCATTCCCGAAGCATCCACGGGCAGTTCCCCGAAGGGCTGACACCGGCTGCGCCTCAGCAGCCAGACAACCTCCCTCCCTCTGGCAGCCCCCATTCCCGAAGCATCCACGGGCAGTTCCCCGAAGGGCTGACACCGGCTGCGCCTCAGCAGCCAGACAACCTCCCTCCCTCTGGCAGCCCCCATTCCCGAAGCATCCACGGGCAGTTCCCCGAAGGGCTGACACCGGCTGCGCCTCAGCAGCCAGACAACCTCCCTCCCTCTGGTCGGGCACTGCAAGCCACACAGCCACTTGTGTCCCCTGTGTCCCTCGAGGCCGCAACGCATTTTGGGTTTTGGCGCGAATGGGCCCCTCTCGGCTTCCGTAGTCCATTTGTCCCTGGAGCCTGCCAGACCCCTGGCCCCAGGGGCGGGCCCTGCTGAGTCCCCGAGCACCTCCTGGGTTCCTGCCACCACCCTTGGGCCGGGATGAGGTGCCACCTTGTGCGTAGAAGCCCTGCACACAGGCAAGAAGCCCCCAAGGCCCGCGGGCGCGCCCGACCCTGGAGCCCCCTGGCTGGCTGCAGCCACAGGGAACGGGGGTTCTGAGTTGGCAGCCCCCATTCCCGAAGCATCCACGGGCAGTTCCCCGAAGGGCTGACACCGGCTGCGCCTCAGCAGCCAGACAACCTCCCTCCCTCTGGTCGGGCACTGCAAGCCACACAGCCACTTGTGTCCCCTGTGTCCCTGGAGGCCGCACCGCGTTTTGGGTTTTGGCGCGGACGGGCCCCCCTTGGCTTCCGTAGTCCATATGCCTCCAGATCCTGCCAGAACCCTGGCCCCAGGGGCGGGCCCTGCTGAGTCCCCGAGCGCCTCCTGGGTTCCTGCCACCACCCTTGGGCCGGGATGAGGTGCCACCTTGTGCGTAGAAGCCCTGCACACAGGCAAGAAGCCCCCCAGGCCCGCGGGCGCGCCCGACCCTTGAGCCCCCTGGCTGGCTGCAGCCACAGGGAACGGGGGTTCTGAGTTGGCAGCCCCCATTCCCGAAGCATCCACGGGCAGTTCCCCGAAGGGCTGACACCGGCTGCGCCTCAGCAGCCAGACAACCTCCCTCCCTCTGGCAGCCCCCATTCCCGAAGCATCCACGGGCAGTTCCCCGAAGGGCTGACACCGGCTGCGCCTCAGCAGCCAGACAACCTCCCTCCCTCTGGTCGGGCACTGCAAGCCACACAGCCACTTGTGTCCCCTGTGTCCCTCGAGGCCGCAGCGCATTTTGGGTTTTGGCGCGGATGGGCCCCTCTCGGCTTCCGTAGTCCATTTGTCCCTGGAGCCTGCCAGACCCCTGGCCCCAGGGGCGGGCCCTGCTGAGTCCCCGAGCGCCTCCTGGGTTCCTGCCACCACCCTTGGGCCGGGATGAGGTGCCACCTTGTGCGTAGAAGCCCTGCACACAGGCAAGAAGCCCCCAAGGCCCGCGGGCGCGCCCGACCCTGGAGCCCCCTGGCTGGCTGCAGCCACAGGGAACGGGGGTTCTGAGTTGGCAGCCCCCATTCCCGAAGCATCCACGGGCAGTTCCCAGAAGGGCTGACACCGTCTGCGCCTCAGCAGCCAGACAACCTCCCTCCCTCTGGTCGGGCACTGCAAGCCACACAGCCACTTGTGTCCCCTGTGTCCCTGGAGGCCGCAGCGCGTTTTGGGTTTTGGCGCGGACGGGCCCCTCTCGGCTTCCGTAGTCCATTTGCCCCCGGAGCCTGCCAGACCCCTGGCCCCAGGAGCGGGCCCTGCTGAGTTCCCGAGCGCCTCCTGGGTTCCTGCCACCACACTTGGGCCGGGATGAGGTGCCACCTTGTGCGTAGAAGCCCTGCACACAGGCAAGAAGCCCCCCCGGCCCGCGGGCGCGCCCGACCCTGGAGCCCCCTGGCTGGCTGCAGCCACAGGGAACGGGGGTTCTGAGTTGGCAGCCCCCATTCCCGAAGCATCCACGGGCAGTTCCCCGAAGGGCTGACACCGGCTGCGCCTCAGCAGCCAGACAACCTCCCTCCCTCTGGTCGGGCACTGCAAGCCACAGAGCCACATGTGTCCCCTGTGTCCCTGGAGGCCGCAGCGCGTTTTGGGTTTCGGCGAGGACGGGCCCCTCTCGGCTTCCGTAGTCCATTTGCCCCCGGAGCCTGCCAGACCCCTGGCCCCAGGGGCGGGCCCTGCTGAGTCCCCGAGCGCCTCCTGAGTTCCTGCCACCACCCTTGGGCCGGGATGAGGTGCCACCTTGTGCGTAGAAGCCCTGCACACACGCAAGAAGCCCCACAGGCCCGCGGGCGCGCCCGACCCTTGAGCCCCCTGGCTGGCTGCAGCCACAGGGAATGGGGGTTCTGAGTTGGCAGCCCCCATTCCCGAAGCATCCACGGGCAGTTCCCCGAAGGGCTGACACCGGCTGCGCCTCAGCAGCCAGACAACCTCCCTCCCTCTGGCAGCCCCCATTCCCGAAGCATCCACGGGCAGTTCCCCGAAGGGCTGACACCGGCTGCGCCTCAGCAGCCAGACAACCTCCCTCCCTCTGGCAGCCCCCATTCCCGAAGCATCCACGGGCAGTTCCCCGAAGGGCTGACACCGGCTGCGCCTCAGCAGCCAGACAACCTCCCTCCCTCTGGCAGCCCCCATTCCCGAAGCATCCACGGGCAGTTCCCCGAAGGGCTGACACCGTCTGCGCCTCAGCAGCCAGACAACCTCCCTCCCTCTGGTCGGGCACTGCAAGCCACACAGCCACTTGTGTCCCCTGTGTCCCTGGAGGCCGCAGCGCGTTTTGGGTTTTGGCGCGGACGGGCCCCTCTCGGCTTCCGTAGTCCATTTGCCCCCGGAGCCTGCCAGACCCCTGGCCCCAGGAGCGGGCCCTGCTGAGTCCCCGAGCGCCTCCTGGGTTCTGCCACCACCCTTGGGCCGGGATGAGGTGCCACCTTGTGCATAGAAGCCCTGCACACAGGCAAGAAGCCCCCCAGGCCCGCGGGCGCGCCCGACCCTGGAGCCCCCTGGCTGGCTGCAGCCACAGGGAACGGGGGTTCTGAGTTGGCAGCCTCCATTCCCGAAGCATCCACGGGCAGTTCTCCGAAGGGCTGACACCGGCTGCGCCTCAGCAGCCAGACAACCTCCCTCCCTCTGGTCGGGCACTGCAAGCCACACAGCCACTTGTGTCCCCTGTGTCCCTGGAGGCCGCAGCGCGTTTTGGGTTTTGGCGCGGACGGGCCCCTCTCGGCTTCCGTAGTCCATATGCCTCCAGAGCCTGCCAGAACCCTGGCCCCAGGGGCGGGCCCTGCTGAGTCCCCGAGCGCCTCCTGGGTTCCTGCCACCACCCTTGGGCCGGGATGAGGTGCCACCTTGTGCGTAGAAGCCCTGCACACAGGCAAGAAGCCCCCCAGGCCCGCGGGCGCGCCCGACCCTGGAGCCCCCTGGCTGGCTGCAGCCACAGGGAATGGGGGTTCTGAGTTGGCAGCCCCCATTCCCGAAGCATCCACGGGCAGTTCCCCGAAGGGCTGACACCGGCTGCGCCTCAGCAGCCAGACAACCTCCCTCCCTCTGGCAGCCCCCATTCCCGAAGCATCCACGGGCAGTTCCCCGAAGGGCTGACACCGGCTGCGCCTCAGCAGCCAGACAACCTCCCTCCCTCTGGCAGCCCCCATTCCCGAAGCATCCACGGGCAGTTCCCCGAAGGGCTGACACCGGCTGCGCCTCAGCAGCCAGACAACCTCCCTCCCTCTGGTCGGGCACTGCAAGCCACACAGCCACTTGTGTCCCCTGTGTCCCTCGAGGCCGCAACGCATTTTGGGTTTTGGCGCGAATGGGCCCCTCTCGGCTTCCGTAGTCCATTTGTCCCTGGAGCCTGCCAGACCCCTGGCCCCAGGGGCGGGCCCTGCTGAGTCCCCGAGCACCTCCTGGGTTCCTGCCACCACCCTTGGGCCGGGATGAGGTGCCACCTTGTGCGTAGAAGCCCTGCACACAGGCAAGAAGCCCCCAAGGCCCGCGGGCGCGCCCGACCCTGGAGCCCCCTGGCTGGCTGCAGCCACAGGGAACGGGGGTTCTGAGTTGGCAGCCCCCATTCCCGAAGCATCCACGGGCAGTTCCCCGAAGGGCTGACACCGGCTGCGCCTCAGCAGCCAGACAACCTCCCTCCCTCTGGTCGGGCACTGCAAGCCACACAGCCACTTGTGTCCCCTGTGTCCCTGGAGGCCGCACCGCGTTTTGGGTTTTGGCGCGGACGGGCCCCCCTTGGCTTCCGTAGTCCATATGCCTCCAGATCCTGCCAGAACCCTGGCCCCAGGGGCGGGCCCTGCTGAGTCCCCGAGCGCCTCCTGGGTTCCTGCCACCACCCTTGGGCCGGGATGAGGTGCCACCTTGTGCGTAGAAGCCCTGCACACAGGCAAGAAGCCCCCCAGGCCCGCGGGCGCGCCCGACCCTTGAGCCCCCTGGCTGGCTGCAGCCACAGGGAACGGGGGTTCTGAGTTGGCAGCCCCCATTCCCGAAGCATCCACGGGCAGTTCCCCGAAGGGCTGACACCGGCTGCGCCTCAGCAGCCAGACAACCTCCCTCCCTCTGGCAGCCCCCATTCCCGAAGCATCCACGGGCAGTTCCCCGAAGGGCTGACACCGGCTGCGCCTCAGCAGCCAGACAACCTCCCTCCCTCTGGTCGGGCACTGCAAGCCACACAGCCACTTGTGTCCCCTGTGTCCCTCGAGGCCGCAGCGCATTTTGGGTTTTGGCGCGGATGGGCCCCTCTCGGCTTCCGTAGTCCATTTGTCCCTGGAGCCTGCCAGACCCCTGGCCCCAGGGGCGGGCCCTGCTGAGTCCCCGAGCGCCTCCTGGGTTCCTGCCACCACCCTTGGGCCGGGATGAGGTGCCACCTTGTGCGTAGAAGCCCTGCACACAGGCAAGAAGCCCCCAAGGCCCGCGGGCGCGCCCGACCCTGGAGCCCCCTGGCTGGCTGCAGCCACAGGGAACGGGGGTTCTGAGTTGGCAGCCCCCATTCCCGAAGCATCCACGGGCAGTTCCCCGAAGGGCTGACACCGTCTGCGCCTCAGCAGCCAGACAACCTCCCTCCCTCTGGTCGGGCACTGCAAGCCACACAGCCACTTGTGTCCCCTGTGTCCCTGGAGGCCGCAGCGCGTTTTGGGTTTTGGCGCGGACGGGCCCCTCTCGGCTTCCGTAGTCCATTTGCCCCCGGAGCCTGCCAGACCCCTGGCCCCAGGAGCGGGCCCTGCTGAGTTCCCGAGCGCCTCCTGGGTTCCTGCCACCACACTTGGGCCGGGATGAGGTGCCACCTTGTGCGTAGAAGCCCTGCACACAGGCAAGAAGCCCCCCCGGCCCGCGGGCGCGCCCGACCCTGGAGCCCCCTGGCTGGCTGCAGCCACAGGGAACGGGGGTTCTGAGTTGGCAGCCCCCATTCCCGAAGCATCCACGGGCAGTTCCCCGAAGGGCTGACACCGGCTGCGCCTCAGCAGCCAGACAACCTCCCTCCCTCTGGTCGGGCACTGCAAGCCACAGAGCCACATGTGTCCCCTGTGTCCCTGGAGGCCGCAGCGCGTTTTGGGTTTCGGCGAGGACGGGCCCCTCTCGGCTTCCGTAGTCCATTTGCCCCCGGAGCCTGCCAGACCCCTGGCCCCAGGGGCGGGCCCTGCTGAGTCCCCGAGCGCCTCCTGAGTTCCTGCCACCACCCTTGGGCCGGGATGAGGTGCCACCTTGTGCGTAGAAGCCCTGCACACACGCAAGAAGCCCCACAGGCCCGCGGGCGCGCCCGACCCTTGAGCCCCCTGGCTGGCTGCAGCCACAGGGAATGGGGGTTCTGAGTTGGCAGCCCCCATTCCCGAAGCATCCACGGGCAGTTCCCCGAAGGGCTGACACCGGCTGCGCCTCAGCAGCCAGACAACCTCCCTCCCTCTGGCAGCCCCCATTCCCGAAGCATCCACGGGCAGTTCCCCGAAGGGCTGACACCGGCTGCGCCTCAGCAGCCAGACAACCTCCCTCCCTCTGGCAGCCCCCATTCCCGAAGCATCCACGGGCAGTTCCCCGAAGGGCTGACACCGGCTGCGCCTCAGCAGCCAGACAACCTCCCTCCCTCTGGCAGCCCCCATTCCCGAAGCATCCACGGGCAGTTCCCCGAAGGGCTGACACCGTCTGCGCCTCAGCAGCCAGACAACCTCCCTCCCTCTGGTCGGGCACTGCAAGCCACACAGCCACTTGTGTCCCCTGTGTCCCTGGAGGCCGCAGCGCGTTTTGGGTTTTGGCGCGGACGGGCCCCTCTCGGCTTCCGTAGTCCATTTGCCCCCGGAGCCTGCCAGACCCCTGGCCCCAGGAGCGGGCCCTGCTGAGTCCCCGAGCGCCTCCTGGGTTCTGCCACCACCCTTGGGCCGGGATGAGGTGCCACCTTGTGCATAGAAGCCCTGCACACAGGCAAGAAGCCCCCCAGGCCCGCGGGCGCGCCCGACCCTGGAGCCCCCTGGCTGGCTGCAGCCACAGGGAACGGGGGTTCTGAGTTGGCAGCCTCCATTCCCGAAGCATCCACGGGCAGTTCTCCGAAGGGCTGACACCGGCTGCGCCTCAGCAGCCAGACAACCTCCCTCCCTCTGGTCGGGCACTGCAAGCCACACAGCCACTTGTGTCCCCTGTGTCCCTGGAGGCCGCAGCGCGTTTTGGGTTTTGGCGCGGACGGGCCCCTCTCGGCTTCCGTAGTCCATTTGCCCCGGAGGCTGCCAGACCCCTGGCCCTAGGGGCGGGCCCTCCTGAGTCCCCGAGCGCCTCCTGGGTTCCTGCCACCACCCTTGGGCCGGGATGAGGTGCCACCTTGTGCGTAGAAGCCCTGCACACAGGCAAGAAGCCCCCCAGGCCCGCGGGCGCGCCCGACCCTGGAGCCCCCTGGCTGGCTGCAGCCACAGGGAACGGGGGTTCTGAGTTGGCAGCCCCCATTCCCGAAGCATCCACGGGCAGTTCCCCGAAGGGCTGACACCGGCTGCGCCTCAGCAGCCAGACAACCTCCCTCCCTCTGGTCGGGCACTGCAAGCCACAGAGCCACATGTGTCCCCTGTGTCCCTGGAGGCCGCAGCGCGTTTTGGGTTTCGGCGAGGACGGGCCCCTCTCGGCTTCCATAGTCCATTTGCCCCCGGAGCCTGCCAGACCCCTGGCCCCAGGGGCGGGCCCTCCTGAGTCCCCGAGCGCCTCCTGGGTTCCTGCCACCACCCTTGGGCCGGGATGAAGTGCCACCTTGTGCGTAGAAGCCCTGCACACAGGCAAGAAGCCCCCCAGGCCCGCGGGCGCGCCCGACCCTGGAGCCCCCTGGCTGGCTGCAGCCACAGGGAACGGGGGTTCTGAGTTGGCAGCCCCCATTCCCGAAGCATCCACGGGCAGTTCCCCGAAGGGCTGACACCGGCTGCGCCTCAGCAGCCAGACAACCTCCCTCCCTCTGGTCGGGCACTGCAAGCCACAGAGCCACATGTGTCCCCTGTGTCCCTGGAGGCCGCAGCGCGTTTTGGGTTTCGGCGAGGACGGGCCCCTCTCGGCTTCCGTAGTCCATTTGCCCCCGGAGCCTGCCAGACCCCTGGCCCCAGGAGCGGGCCCTGCTGAGTCCCCGAGCGCCTCCTGGGTTCCTGCCACCACCCTTGGGCCGGGATGAGGTGCCACCTTGTGCATAGAAGCCCTGCACACAGGCAAGAAGCCCCCCAGGCCCGCGGGCGCGCCCGACCCTGGAGCCCCCTGGCTGGCTGCAGCCACAGGGAACGGGGGTTCTGAGTTGGCAGCCTCCATTCCCGAAGCATCCACGGGCAGTTCTCCGAAGGGCTGAAACCGGCTGCGCCTCAGCAGCCAGACAACCTCCCTCCCTCTGGTCGGGCACTGCAAGCCACACAGCCACTTGTGTCCCCTGTGTCCCTGGAGGCCGCAGCGCGTTTTGGGTTTTGGCGCGGACGGGCCACTCTCGGCTTCCGTAGTCCATTTGCCCCGGAGGCTGCCAGACCCCTGGCCCCAGGGGCGAGCCCTCCTGAGTCCCCGAGCGCCTCCTGGGTTCCTGCCACCACCCTTGGGCCGGGATGAGGTGCCACCTTGTGCGTAGAAGCCCTGCACACAGGCAAGAAGCCCCCCAGGCCCGCGGGCGCGCCCGACCCTGGAGCCCCCTGGCTGGCTGCAGCCACAGGGAACGGGGGTTCTGAGTTGGCAGCCCCCATTCCCGAAGCATCCACGGGCAGTTCCCCGAAGGGCTGACACCGGCTGCGCCTCAGCAGCCAGACACCCTCCCTCCCTCTGGCAGCCCCCATTCCCGAAGCATCCACGGGCAGTTCCCCGAAGGGCTGACACCGGCTGCGCCTCAGCAGCCAGACAACCTCCCTCCCTCTGGTCGGGCACTGCAAGCCACACAGCCACTTGTGTCCCCTGTGTCCCTCGAGGCCGCAGCGCGTTTTCGGTTTTGGCGAGGACGGGCCCCTCTCGGCTTCCATAGTCCATTTGCCCCCGGAGCCTGCCAGACCCCTGGCCCCAGGGGCGGGCCCTGCTGAGTCCCCGAGCGCCTCCTGGGTTCCTGCCACCACCCTTGGGCCGGGATGAGGTGCCACCTTGTGTGTAGAAGCCCTGCACACAGGCAAGAAGCCCCCCAGGCCCGCGGGCGCGCCCGACCCTGGAGCCCCCTGGCTGGCTGCAGCCACAGGGAACGGGGGTTCTGAGTTGGCAGCCCCCATTCCCGAAGCATCCACGGGCAGTTCCCCGAAGGGCTGACACCGGCTGCGCCTCAGCAGCCAGACAACCTCCCTCCCTCTGGTCGGGCACTGCAAGCCACACAGCCACTTGTGTCCCCTGTGTCCCTGGAGGCCGCAGCGCGTTTTGGGTTTTGGCGCGGACGGGCCCCTCTCGGCTTCCGTAGTCCATTTGCCCCCGGAGCCTGCCAGACCCCTGGCCCCAGGAGCGGGCCCTGCTGAGTCCCCGAGCGCCTCCTGTGTTCCTGCCACCACCCTTGGGCCGGGATGAGGTGCCACCTTGTGCATAGAAGCCCTGCACACAGGCAAGAAGCCCCCCAGGCCCGCGGGCGCGCCCGACCCTGGAGCCCCCTGGCTGGCTGCAGCAACAGGGAACGGGGGTTCTGAGTTGGCAGCCTCCATTCCCGAAGCATCCACGGGCAGTTCTCCGAAGGGCTGACACCGGCTGCGCCTCAGCAGCCAGACAACCTCCCTCCCTCTGGTCGGGCACTGCAAGCCACACAGCCACTTGTGTCCCCTGTGTCCCTGGAGGCCGCAGCGCGTTTTGGGTTTTGGCGCGGACGGGCCCCTCTCGGCTTCCGTAGTCCATTTGCCCCGGAGGCTGCCAGACCCCTGGCCCTAGGGGCGGGCCCTCCTGAGTCCCCGAGCGCCTCCTGGGTTCCTGCCACCACCCTTGGGCCGGGATGAGGTGCCACCTTGTGCGTAGAAGCCCTGCACACAGGCAAGAAGCCCCCCAGGCCCGCGGGCGCGCCCGACCCTTGAGCCCCCTGGCTGGCTGCAGCCACAGGGAACGGGGGTTCTGAGTTGGCAGCCCCCATTCCCGAAGCATCCACGGGCAGTTCCCCGAAGGGCTGACACCGGCTGCGCCTCAGCAGCCAGACAACCTCCCTCCCTCTGGTCGGGCACTGCAAGCCACAGAGCCACATGTGTCCCCTGTGTCCCTGGAGGCCGCAGCGCGTTTTGGGTTTCGGCGAGGACGGGCCCCTCTCGGCTTCCGTAGTCCATTTGCCCCCGGAGCCTGCCAGACCCCTGGCCCCAGGGGCGGGCCCTGCTGAGTCCCCGAGCACCTCCTGAGTTCCTGCCACCACCCTTGGGCCGGGATGAGGTGCCACCTTGTGCGTAGAAGCCCTGCACACAGGCATGAAGCCCCCCAGGCCCGCGGGCGCGCCCGACCCTGGAGCCCCCTGGCTGGCTGCAGCCACAGGGAACGGGGGTTCTGAGTTGGCAGCCCCCATTCCCGAAGCATCCACGGGCAGTTCCCCGAAGGGCTGACACCGGCTGTGCCTCAGCAGCCAGACAACCTCCCTCCCTCTGGTCGGGCACTGCAAGCCACATAGCCACTTGTGTCCCCTGTGTCCCTGGAGGCCGCAGCGCGTTTTGGGTTTTGGCGCGGATGGGCCCCTCTCGGCTTCCGTAGTCCATTTGCCCCGGAGCCTGCCAGACCCCTGGCCCCAGGGGCGGGCCCTGCTGAGTCCCCGAGCGCCTCCTGAGTTCCTGCCACCACCCTTGGGCCGGGATGAGGTGCCACCTTGTGCGTAGAAGACCTGCACACAGGCATGAAGCCCCCCAGGCCCGCGGGCGCGCCCGACCCTGGAGCCCCCTGGCTGGCTGCAGCCACAGGGAACGGGGGTTCTGAGTTGGCAGCCCCCATTCCCGAAGCATCCACGGGCAGTTCCCCGAAGGGCTGACACCGGCTGCGCCTCAGCAGCCAGACAACCTCCCTCCCTCTGGTCGGGCACTGCAAGCCACACAGCCACTTGTGTCCACTGTGTCCCTCGAGGCCGCAGCGCGTTTTGGGTTTTGGCGCGGATGGGCCCCTCTCGGCTTCCGTAGTCCATTTGTCCCTGGAGCCTGCCAGACCCCTGGCCCCAGGGGCGGGCCCTGCTGAGTCCCCGAGCGCCTCCTGGGTTCCTGCCACCACCCTTGGGCCGGGATGAGGTGCCACCTTGTGCGTAGAAGCCCTGCACACAGGCAAGAAGCCCCCAAGGACCGCAGGCGCGCCCGACCCTGGAGCCCCCTGGCTGGCTGCAGCCACAGGGAACGGGGGTTCTGAGTTGGCAGCCCCCATTCCCGAAGCATCCACGGGCAGTTCCCCGAAGGGCTGACACCGTCTGCGCCTCAGCAGCCAGACAACCTCCCTCCCTCTGGTCGGGCACTGCAAGCCACACAGCCACTTGTGTCCCCTGTGTCCCTGGAGGCCGCACCGCGTTTTGGGTTTTGGCGCGGATGGGCCCCCCTTGGCTTCCGTAGTCCATATGCCTCCAGAGCCTGCCAGAACCCTGGCCCCGGGGCGGGCCCTGCTGAGTCCCCGAGCGCCTCCTGGGTTCCTGCCACCACCCTTGGGCCGGGATGAGGTGCCACCTTGTGCGTAGAAGCCCTGCACACAGGCAAGAAGCCCCCCAGGCCCGCGGGCGCGCCCGACCCTTGAGCCCCCTGGCTGGCTGCAGCCACAGTGAACGGGGGTTCTGAGTTGGCAGCCCCCATTCCCGAAGCATCCACGGGCAGTTCCCCGAAGGGCTGACACCAGCTGCGCCTCAGCAGCCAGACAACCTCCCTCCCTCTGGTCGGGCACTGCAAGCCACACAGCCACTTGTGTCCCCTGTGTCCCTGGAGGCCGCAGCGCGTTTTGGGTTTTGGCGCGGACGGGCCCCTCTCGGCTTCCGTAGTCCATTTGCCCCGGAGGCTGCCAGACCCCTGGCCCTAGCGGCGGGCCCTCCTGAGTCCCCGAGCGCCTCCTGAGTTCCTGCCACCACCCTTGGGCCGGGATGAGGTGCCACCTTGTGCGTAGAAGACCTGCACACAGGCATGAAGCCCCCCAGGCCCGCGGGCGCGCCCGACCCTGGAGCCCCCTGGCTGGCTGCAGCCACAGGGAACGGGGGTTCTGAGTTGGCAGCCCCCATTCCCGAAGCATCCACGGGCAGTTCCCCGAAGGGCTGACACCGGCTGCGCCTCAGCAGCCAGACAACCTCCCTCCCTCTGGTCGGGCACTGCAAGCCACACAGCCACTTGTGTCCCCTGTGTCCCTGGAGGCCGCACCGCGTTTTGGGTTTTGGCGCGGACGGGCCCCCCTTGGCTTCCGTAGTCCATATGCCTCCAGAGCCTGCCAGAACCCTGGCCCCAGGGGCGGGCCCTGCTGAGTCCCCGAGCGCCTCCTGGGTTCCTGCCACCACCCTTGGGCCGGGATGAGGTGCCACCTTGTGCGTAGAAGCCCTGCACACAGGCAAGAAGCCCCCCAGGCCCGCGGGCGCGCCCGACCCTTGAGCCCCCTGGCTGGCTGCAGCCACAGGGAACGGGGGTTCTGAGTTGGCAGCCCCCATTCCCGAAGCATCCACGGGCAGTTCCCCGAAGGGCTGACACCGGCTGCGCCTCAGCAGCCAGACAACCTCCCTCCCTCTGGCAGCCCCCATTCCCGAAGCATCCACGGGCAGTTCCCCGAAGGGCTGACACCGGCTGCGCCTCAGCAGCCAGACAACCTCCCTCCCTCTGGTCGGGCACTGCAAGCCACACAGCCACTTGTGTCCCCTGTGTCCCTCGAGGCCGCAGCGCGTTTTGGGTTTTGGCGCGGATGGGCCCCTCTCGGCTTCCGTAGTCCATTTGTCCCTGGAGCCTTCCAGACCCCTGGCCCCAGGGGCGGGCCCTGCTGATTCCCGAGCGCCTCCTGGGTTCCTGCCACCACCCTTGGGCCGGGATGAGGTGCCACCTTGTGCGTAGAAGCCCTGCACACAGGCAAGAAGCCCCCAAGGCCCGCGGGCGCGCCCGACCCTGGAGCCCCCTGGCTGGCTGCAGCCACAGGGAACGGGGGTTCTGAGTTGGCAGCCCCCATTCCCGAAGCATCCACGGGCAGTTCCCTGAAGGGCTGACACCGTCTGCGCCTCAGCAGCCAGACAACCTCCCTCCCTCTGGTCGGGCACTGCAAGCCACACAGCCACTTGTGTCCCCTGTGTCCCTGGAGGCCGCAGCGCGTTTTGGGTTTTGGCGCGGACGGGCCCCTCTCGGCTTCCGTAGTCCATTTGCCCCCGGAGCCTGCCTGACCCCTGGCCCCAGGAGCGGGCCCTGCTGAGTCCCCGAGCGCCTCCTGGGTTCCTGCCACCACCCTTGGGCCGGGATGAGGTGCCACCTTGTGCGTAGAAGCCCTGCACACAGGCAAGAAGCCCCCCAGGCCCGCGGGCGCGCCCGACCCTGGAGCCCCCTGGCTGGCTGCAGCCACAGGGAACGGGGGTTCTGAGTTGGCAGCCTCCATTCCCGAAGCATCCACGGGCATTTCCCCGAACGGCTGACACCGGCTGCGCCTCAGCAGCCAGACAACCTCCCTCCCTCTGGTCGGGCACTGCAAGCCACACAGCCACTTGTGTCCCCTGTGTCCCTGGAGGCCGCAGCGCGTTTTCGGTTTTGGCGAGGACGGGCCCCTCTCGGCTTCCATAGTCCATTTGCCCCCGGAGCCTGCCAGACCCCTGGCCCCAGGGGCGGGCCCTGCTGAGTCCCCGAGCGCCTCCTGGGTTCCTGCCACCACCCTTGGGCCGGGATGAGGTGCCACCTTGTGTGTAGAAGCCCTGCACACAGGCAAGAAGCCCCCCAGGCCCGCGGGCGCGCCCGACCCTGGAGCCCCCTGGCTGGCTGCAGCCACAGGGAACGGGGGTTCTGAGTTGGCAGCCCCCATTCCCGAAGCATCCACGGGCAGTTCCCCGAAGGGCTGACACCGTCTGCGCCTCAGCAGCCAGACAACCTCCCTCCCTCTGGTCGGGCACTGCAAGCCACACAGCCACTTGTGTCCCCTGTGTCCCTGGAGGCCGCAGCGCGTTTTGGGTTTTGGCGCGGACGGGCCCCTCTCGGCTTCCGTAGTCCATTTGCCCCCGGAGCCTGCCAGACCCCTGGCCCCAGGAGCGGGCCCTGCTGAGTCCCCGAGCGCCTCCTGGGTTCCTGCCACCACCCTTGGGCCGGGATGAGGTGCCACCTTGTGCATAGAAGCCCTGCACACAGGCAAGAAGCCCCCCAGGCCCGCGGGCGCGCCCGACCCTGGAGCCCCCTGGCTGGCTGCAGCCACAGGGAACGGGGGTTCTGAGTTGGCAGCCTCCATTCCCGAAGCATCCACGGGCAGTTCTCCGAAGGGCTGACACCGGCTGCGCCTCAGCAGCCAGACAACCTCCCTCCCTCTGGTCGGGCACTGCAAGCCACACAGCCACTTGTGTCCCCTGTGTCCCTGGAGGCCGCAGCGCGTTTTGGGTTTTGGCGCGGACGGGCCCGTCTCGGCTTCCGTAGTCCATTTGTCCCCGGAGCCTGCCAGACCCCTGGCCCCAGGGGCGGGCCCTGCTGAGTCCCCGAGCGCCTCCTGGGTTCCTGCCACCACCCTTGGGCCGGGATGAGGTGCCACCTTGTGCGTAGAAGCCCTGCACACAGGCAAGAAGCCCCCCAGGCCCGTGGGCGCGCCCGACCCTGGAGCCCCCTGGCTGGCTGCAGCCACAGGGAACGGGGGTTCTGAGTTGGCAGCCCCCATTCCCGAAGCATCCACGGGCAGTTCCCCGAAGGGCTGACACCGGCTGCGCCTCAGCAGCCAGACAAACTCCCTCCCTCTGGTCGGGCACTGCAAGCCACACAGCCACTTGTGTCCCCTGTGTCCCTGGAGGCCGCAGCGCGTTTTGGGTTTTGGCGCGGACGGGCCCCTCTCGGCTTCCGTAGTCCATTTGCCCCCGGAGCCTGCCAGACCCCTGGCCCCAGGGGTGGGCCCTGCTGAGTCCCCGAGCGCCTCCTGGGTTCCTGCCACCACCCTTGGGCCGGGATGAGGTGCCACCTTGTGCGTAGAAGCCCTGCACACAGGCAAGAAGCCCCCCAGGCCCGCGGGCGCGCCCGACCCTGGAGCCCCCTGGCTGGCTGCAGCCACAGGGAACGGGGGTTCTGAGTTGGCAGCCCCCATTCCCGAAGCATCCACGGGCAGTTCCCCGAAGGGCTGACACCGGCTGCGCCTCAGCAGCCAGACAACCTCCCTCCCTCTGGTCGGGCACTGCAAGCCACACAGCCACTTGTGTCCCCTGTGTCCCTGGAGGCCGCAGCGCGTTTTGGGTTTTGGCGCGGACGGGCCCCTCTCGGCTTCCGTAGTCCATTTGTCCCCGGAGCCTGCCAGACCCCTGGCCCCAGGGGTGGGCCCTGCTGAGTCCCCGAGCGCCTCCTGGGTTCCTGCCACCACCCTTGGGCCGGGATGAGGTGCCACCTTGTGCGTAGAAGCCCTGCACACAGGCAAGAAGCCCCCCAGGCCCGCGGGCGCGCCCGACCCTGGAGCCCCCTGGCTGGCTGCAGCCACAGGGAACGGGGGTTCTGAGTTGGCAGCCCCCATTCCCGAAGCATCCACGGGCAGTTCCCCGAAGGGCTGACACCGGCTGCGCCTCAGCAGCCAGACAACCTCCCTCCCTCTGGTCGGGCACTGCAAGCCACACAGCCACTTGTGTCCCCTGTGTCCCTGGAGGCCGCAGCGCGTTTTGGGTTTTGGCGCGGACGGGCCCCTCTCGGCTTCCGTAGTCCATTTGCCCCCGGAGCCTGCCAGACCCCTGGCCCCAGGGGCGGGCCCTGCTGAGTCCCCGAGCGCCTCCTGGGTTCCTGCCACCACCCTTGGGCTGGGATGAGGTGCCACCTTGTGCGTAGAAGCCCTGCACACAGGCAAGAAGCCCCCCAGGCCCGCGGGCGTGCCCGAACCTGGAGCCCCCTGGCTGGCTGCAGCCACAGGGAACGGGGGTTCTGAGTTGGCAGCCCCCATTCCCGAAGCATCCACGGGCAGTTCCCCGAAGGGCTGACACCGGCTGCGCCTCAGCAGCCAGACAACCTCCCTCCCTCTGGTCGGGCACTGCAAGCCACACAGCCACTTGTGTCCCCTGTGTCCCTGGAGGCCGCAGCGCGTTTTGGGTTTTGGCGCGGACGGGCCCCCCTTGGCTTCCGTAGTCCATATGCCCCCAGAGCCTGCCAGAACCCTGGCCCCAGGGGCGGGCCCTGCTGAGTCCCCGAGCACCTCCTGGGTTCCTGCCACCACCCTTGGGCCGGGATGAGGTGCCACCTTGTGCGTAGAAGCCCTGCACACAGGCAAGAAGCCCCCCAGGCCCGCGGGCGCGCCCGACCCTGGAGCCCCTGGCTGGCTGCAGCCACAGGGAACGGGGGTTCTGAGTTGGCAGCCCCCATTCCCGAAGCATCCACGGGCAGTTCCCCGAACGGCTGACACCGGCTGCACCTCAGCAGCCAGACAACCTCCCTCCCTCTGGTCGGGCACTGCAAGCCACACAGCCACTTGTGTCCCCTGTGTCCCTGGAGGCCGCACCGCGTTTTGGGTTTTGGCGCGGACGGGCCCCCCTTGGCTTCCGTAGTCCATATGCCTCCAGAGCCTGCCAGAACCCTGGCCCCAGGGGCGGGCCCTGCTGAGTCCCCGAGCGCCTCCTGGGTTCCTGCCACCACCCTTGGGCCGGGATGAGGTGCCACCTTGTGCGTAGAAGCCCTGCACACAGGCAAGAAGCCCCCCAGGCCCGCGGGCGCGCCCAACACTGGAGCCCCCTGGCTGGCTGCAGCCACAGGGAACGGGGGTTCTGAGTTGGCAGCCCCCATTCCCGAAGCATCCACGGGCAGTTCCCCGAAGGGCTGACACCGGCTGCGCCTCAGCAGCCAGACAACCTCCCTCCCTCTGGTCGGGCACTGCAAGCCACACAGCCACTTGTGTCCCCTGTGTCCCTGGAGGCCGCAGCGCGTTTTGGGTTTTGGCGCGGACGGGCCCCTCTCGGCTTCCATAGTCCATTTGCCCCCGGAGCCTGCCAGACCCCTGGCCCCAGGGGCGGGCACTGCTGAGTCCCCGAGCGCCTCCTGGGTTCCTGCCACCACCCTTGGGCCGGGATGAGGTGCCACCTTGTGCGTAGAAGCCCTGCACACAGGCAAGAAGCCCCCCAGGCCCGCGGGCGCGCCCGACCCTGGAGCCCCCTGGCTGGCTGCAGCCACAGGGAACGGGGGTTCTGAGTTGGCAGCCCCCATTCCCGAAGCATCCACGGGCAGTTCCCCGAAGGGCTGACACCGGCTGCACCTCAGCAGCCAGACAACCTCCCTCCCCCTGGTCGGGCACTGCAAGCCACACAGCCACTTGTGTCCCCTGTGTCCCTGGAGGCCGCAGCGCATTTTGGGTTTTGGCGCGGACGGGCCCCTCTCGGCTTCCGTAGTCCATTTGTCCCCGGAGCCTGCCAGACCCCTGGCCCCAGGGGTGGGCCCTGCTGAGTCCCCGAGCGCCTCCTGGGTTCCTGCCACCACCCTTGGGCCGGGATGAGGTGCCACCTTGTGCGTAGAAGCCCTGCACACAGGCAAGAAGCCCCCCAGGCCCGTGGGCGCGCCCGACCCTGGAGCCCCCTGGCTGGCTGCAGCCACAGGGAACGGGGGTTCTGAGTTGGCAGCCCCCATTCCCGAAGCATCCACGGGCAGTTCCCCGAAGGGCTGACACCGGCTGCGCCTCAGCAGCCAGACAACCTCCCTCCCTCTGGTCGGGCACTGCAAGCCACACAGCCACTTGTGTCCCCTGTGTCCCTGGAGGCCGCAGCGCGTTTTGGGTTTTGGCGCGGACGGGCCCCTCTCGGCTTCCGTAGTCCATTTGCCCCCGGAGCCTGCCAGACCCCTGGCTCTAGGAGGCTGCCCAGGGGTGTTGCCAACAGCCCCCAGGTGCTGGCTAGCCGCAGCAGCCGGCCACAGGGGAGCACACACACCTGCGGGTGTCCTCAGGCCGCACACACGGACTGCCCAGCGCTTCCCGGCGTTGCAAATAGGTCCCCCGGGAAGCCCTGCCGGCCCTAGGGGCATGTTGGGCGGGGCCGTCGCACAGTGGGTGAGTGGGGAGGGCTGCTGCTGGCACACACCCACTCCTGAAGCCCACTGGGGCGGTCCAAGGGCGAGGAGCTCGGAGCTCGGTCAGGGCTGTCCCAGCAGAACTTTTTGAGGGTGGACGGACACGCCCGCGGGCAATCAGGTGTTGCAGGCAGGCCCCGGGGGCAGGCCCTGCTGAGTCCCCGAACGCCACCTGGGTTCCTGCCACCACCCTTGGGCCGGGATGAGGTGCCACCTTGTGCGTAGAAGCCCTGCACACAGGCAAGAAGCCCCCCAGGCCCGCGGCGCACCCGACCCTGGAGCCCCCTGGCCGGCTGCAGCCACAGGGAACGGGGGTTCTGAGTTGGCAGGCCCCATTCCCGAAGCATCCACGGGCACTTCCCGAAGGGCTGACACCTGCTGCGCCTCAGCAGCCAGCCAACCTCCCTCCCTCTGGTCGGGCACTGCAAGCCACACAGCCACTTGTGTCCCCTGTGTCCCTCCCTGGAGGCCGCAGCGCGTTTTGGGTTTTGGCACGGACGGGCCCCTCTCAGCTTCCGTAGTCCATTTGCCCCCGGAGCCTGCCAGACCCCTGGCTCTAGGAGGCTGCCCAGGGGCGCTGCCAACAGCCCCCAGGTGCTGGCTAGCCGCCTCGGCCGGCCATGGGGGGAGCACACACACCTGCGGGTGTCACCGGGCCGCACACACGAAATGCCCCGCGCTTCCCGGCGTTGCAAATAGGCCCCCCGGGAAGCCCCACCCGCCCTAGGGGCTTGTCGGGCGGGGCCGACGCACGGTGGGTGAGTGGGGAGGGCTGCTGCTGGCACACACCCACTCCTGAAGCCCACTGGGGCGGTCCAAGGGCGAGGAGCTCGGAGCTCGGTCAGGGCTGTCCCAGCAGAACTTTTTGAGGGTGGACGGACACGCCCGCGGGCAATCAGGTGTTGCAGGCAGGCCCCGGGGGCAGGCCCTGCTGAGTCCCCGAGCGCCACCTGGTTTCCTGCCACCACCCTTGGGCCGGGATGAGGTGCCACCTTGTGCGTAGAAGCCCTGCACACAGGCAAAAAGCCCCAAGGCCCGCGGCGCACCCGACCCTGGAGCCCCCTGGCCGGCTGCAGCCACAGGGAACGGGGGTTCTGAGTTGGCAGGCCCCATTCCCGAAGCATCCACGGGCACTTCCCGAAGGGCTGACACCTGCTGCGCCTCAGCAGCCAGCCAACCTCCCTCCCTCTGGTCGGGCACTGCAAGCCACACAGCCACTTGTGTCCCCTGTGTCCCTCCCTGGAGGCCGCAGCGCGTTTTGGGTTTTGGCGCGGACGGGCCCCTCTCGGCTTCCGTAGTCCATTTGCCCCCGGAGCCTGCCAGACCCCTGGCTCTAGGAGGCTGCCCAGGGGCGCTGCCAACAGCCCCCAGGTGCTGGCTAGCCACAGCAGCCGGCCACGGGGGAGCACACACACCTGCGGGTGTCCCCAGGCCGCACACACGGACTGCCCCGCGCTTCCCAGCGTTGCAAAGAGGTCCCCCGGGAAGCCCCGCCGGCCCTAGGGGCTTGTCGGGCGGGGCCGACGCACGGTGGGTGAGTGGGGAGGGCTGCTGCTGGCACACACCCACTCCTGAAGCCCACTGGGGCGGTCCAAGGGCAAGGAGCTCGGAGCTCGGTCAGGGCTGTCCCAGCAGAACTTTTTGAGGGTGGACGGACACGCCCGCGGGCAATCAGGTGTTGCGGGCAGGCCCCGGGGGCAGGCCCTGCTGAGTCCCCGAGCGCCACCTGGGTTCCTGCCACCACCCTTGGGCCGGGATGAGGTGCCACCTTGTGCGTAGAAGCCCTGCACACAGGCAAGAAGCCCCCCTGGCCCGCGGCGCACCCGACCCTGGAGCCCCCTGGCCGGCTGCAGCCACAGGGAACGGGGGTTCTGAGTTGCCAGGCCCCATTCCCGAAGCATCCACAGGCACTTCCCGAAGGGCTGACACCTGCTGCACCTCAGCAGCCAGTCAACCTCCCTCCCTCTGGTCGGGCACTGCAAGCCACACAGCCACTTGTGTCCCCTGTGTCCCTCCCTGGAGGCCGCTGCGCGTTTTGGGTTTTGGCGCGGACGGGCCCCTCTCGGCTTCCGTAGTCCATTTGCCCCCGGAGCCTGCCAGACCCCTGGCCCCAGGGGCGGGCCCTGCTGAGTCCCCGAGCGCCTCCTGGGTTCCTGCCACCACCCTTGGGCTGGAATGAGGTGCCACCTTGTGCGTAGAAGCCCTGCACACAGGCAAGAAGCCCCCCAGGCCCGCGGGCGCGCCCGACCCTGGAGCCCCCTGGCTGGCTGCAGCCACAGGGAACGGGGGTTCTGAGTTGGCAGCCCCCATTCCCGAAGCATCCACGGGCAGTTCCCCGAAGGGCTGACACCGGCTGCGCCTCAGCAGCCAGACAACCTCCCTCCCTCTGGTCGGGCACTGCAAGCCCAACAGCCACTTGTGTCCCCTGTGTCCCTGGAGTCTGCAGCGCGTTTTGGGTTTTGGCGCGGACGGGCCCCTCTCGGCTTCAGTAGTCCATTTGCCCCCGGAGCCTGCCAGACCCCTGGCCCCAGGGGCGGGCCCTGCTGAGTCCCCGAGCGCCTCCTGGGTTCCTGCCACCACCCTTGGGCCGGGATGAGGTGCCACCTTGTGCGTAGAAGCCCTGCACACAGGCAAGAAGCCCCCCAGGCCCGCGGGCGCCCCCGACCCTGGAGCCCCCTGGCTGGCTGCAGCCACAGGGAACGGGGGTTCTGAGTTGGCAGCCCCCATTCCCGAAGCATCCACGGGCAGTTCACCGAACGGCTGACACCGGCTGCACCTCAGCAGCCAGACAACCTCCCTCCCACTGGTCGGGCACTGCAAGCCACACAGCCACTTGTGTCCCTGTGTCCCTGGAGGCCGCAGCGCGTTTTGGGTTTTGGCGCGGATGGGCCCCCCTTGGCTTCCGGAGTCCATTTGCCCACAGAGCCTGCCAGAACCCTGGCCCCAGGGGCGGGCCCTGCTGAGTCCCCGAGCGCCTCCTGGGTTCCTGCCACCACCCTTGGGCCGGGATGAGGTGCCACCTTGTGCGTAGAAGCCCTGCACACAGGCAAGAAGCCCCCCAGTCCTGCGGGCGCCCCCGACCCTGGAGCCCCCTGGCTGGCTGCAGCCACAGGGAACGGGGGTTCTGAGTTGGCAGCCCCCATTCCCGAAGCATCCACGGGCAGTTCCCCGAAGGGCTGACACCGGCTGCGCCTCAGCAGCCAGACAACCTCCCTCCCTCTGGTCGGGCACTGCAAGCCACACAGCCACTTGTGTCCCCTGTGTCCCTGGAGGCCGCACCGCGTTTTGGGTTTTGGCGCGGACGGGCCCCCCTTGGTTTCCGTAGTCCATATGCCCCCAGAGCCTGCCAGAACCCTGGCCCCAGGGGCGGGCCCTGCTGAGTCCCCGAGCACCTCCTGGGTTCCTGCCACCACCCTTGGGCCGGGATGAGGTGCCACCTTGTGCGTAGAAGCCCTGCACACAGGCAAGAAGCCCCCCAGGCCCGCGGGCGCGCCCGACCCTGGAGCCCCCTGGCTGGCTGCAGCCACAGGGAACGGGGGTTCTGAGTTGGCAGCCCCCATTCCCGAAGCATCCACGGGCAGTTCCCCGAAGGGCTGACACCGGCTGCGCCTCAGCAGCCAGACAACCTCCCTCCCTCTGGTCGGGCACTGCAAGCCACACAGCCACTTGTGTCCCCTGTGTCCCTGGAGGCCGCAGCGCGTTTTCGGTTTTGGCGAGGACGGGCCCCTCTCGGCTTCCATAGTCCATTTGCCCCCGGAGCCTGCCAGACCCCTGGCCACAGGGGCGGGCCCTGCTGAGTCCCCGAGCGCCTCCTGAGTTCCTGCCACCACCCCTGGGCCGGGATGAGGTGCCACCTTGTGCGTAGAAGCCCTGCACACAGGCAAGAAGCCCCCCAGGCCCGCGGGCGCGCCCGACCCTGGAGCCCCCTGGCTGGCTGCAGCCACAGGGAACGGGGGTTCTGAGTTGGCAGCCCCCATTCCCGAAGCATCCACGGGCAGTTCCCCGAAGGGCTGACACCGTCTGCGCCTCAGCAGCCAGACAACCTCCCTCCCTCTGGTCGGGCACTGCAAGCCACACAGCCACTTGTGTCCCCTGTGTCCCTGGAGGCCGCAGCGCGTTTTGGGTTTTGGCGCGGACGGGCCCCTCTCGGCTTCCGTAGTCCATTTGCCCCCGGAGCCTGCCAGACCCCTGGCCCCAGGGGCGGGCCCTGCTGAGTCCCCGAGCGCCTCCTGGGTTCCTGCCACCACCCTTGGGCCGGGATGAGGTGCCACCTTGTGCGTAGAAGCCCTGCACACAGGCAAGAAGCCCCCCAGGCCCGCGGGCGCGCCCGACCCTGGAGCCCCCTGGCTGGCTGCAGCCACAGGGAACGGGGGTTCTGAGTTGGCAGCCTCCATTCCCGAAGCATCCACGGGCAGTTCTCCGAAGGGCTGACACCGGCTGCGCCTCAGCAGCCAGACAACCTCCCTCCCTCTGGTCGGGCACTGCAAGCCACACAGCCACTTGTGTCCCCTGTGTCCCTGGAGGCCGCAGCGCGTTTTGGGTTTTGGCGCGGACGGGCCCCTCTCGGCTTCCGTAGTCCATTTGCCCCCGGAGCCTGCCAGACCCCTGGCCACAGGGGCGGGCCCTGCTGAGTCCCCGAGCGCCTCCTGGGTTCCTGCCACCACCCTTGGGCCGGGATGAGGTGCCACCTTGTGCGTAGAAGCCCTGCACACAGGCAAGAAGCCCCCCAGGCCCGCGGGCGCGCCCGACCCTGGAGCCCCCTGGCTGGCTGCAGCCACAGGGAACGGGGGTTCTGAGTTGGCAGCCCCCATTCCCGAAGCATCCACGGGCAGTTCCCCGAAGGGCTGAAACCGGCTGCGCCTCAGCAGCCAGACAACCTCCCTCCCTCTGGTCGGGCACTGCAAGCCACACAGCCACTTGTGTCCCCTGTGTCCCTGGAGGCCGCAGCGCATTTTGGGTTTTGGCGCGGACGGGCCCCTCTCGGCTTCCGTAGTCCATTTGCCCCCGGAGCCTGCCAGACCCCTGGCCCCAGGGGTGGGCCCTGCTGAGTCCCCGAGCGCCTCCTGGGTTCCTGCCACCACCCTTGGGCCGGGATGAGGTGCCACCTTGTGCGTAGAAGCCCTGCACACAGGCAAGAAGCCCCCCAGGCCCGTGGGCGCGCCCGACCCTGGAGCCCCCTGGCTGGCTGCAGCCACAGGGAACGGGGGTTCTGAGTTGGCAGCCTCCATTCCCGAAGCATCCACGGGCAGTTCCCCGAAGGGCTGACACCGGCTGCGCCTCAGCAGCCAGACAACCTCCCTCCCTCTGGTCGGGCACTGCAAGCCACACAGCCACTTGTGTCCCCTGTGTCCCTGGAGGCCGCAGCGCGTTTTGGGTTTTGGCGCGGACGGGCCCCTCTCGGCTTCCGTAGTCCATTTGCCCCCGGAGCCTGCCAGACCCCTGGCCCCAGGGGCGGGCCCTGCTGAGTCCCCGAGCGCCTCCTGGGTTCCTGCCACCACCCTTGGGCCGGGATGAGGTGCCACCTTGTGCGTAGAAGCCCTGCACACAGGCAAGAAGCCCCCCAGGCCCGCGGGCGCGCCCGACCCTGGAGCCCCCTGGCTGGCTGCAGCCACAGGGAACGGGGGTTCTGAGTTGGCAGCCCCCATTCCCGAAGCACCCACGGGCAGTTCCCCGAAGGGCTGACACCGGCTGCGCCTCAGCAGCCAGACAACCTCCCTCCCTCTGGTCGGGCACTGCAAGCCACACAGCCACTTGTGTCCCCTGTGTCCCTGGAGGCCGCAGCGCGTTTTGGGTTTTGGCGCGGACGGGCCCCTCTCGGCTTCCGTAGTCCATTTGCCCCCGGAGCCTGCCAGACCCCTGGCCCCAGGGGCGGGCCCTGCTGAGTCCCCGAGCGCCTCCTGGGTTCCTGCCACCACCCTTGGGCCGGGATGAAGTGCCACCTTGTGCGTAGAAGCCCTGCACACAGGCAAGAAGCCCCCCAGGCCGCGGGCGCGCCCAACCCTGGAGCCCCCTGGCTGGCTGCAGCCACAGGGAACGGGGGTTCTGAGTTGGCAGGCCCCATTCCCGAAGCATCCACGGGCACTTCCCGAAGGGCTGACACCTGCTGCGCCTCAGCAGCCAGCCAACCTCCCTCCCTCTGGTCGGGCACTGCAAGCCACACAGCCACTTGTGTCCCCTGTGTCCCTCCCTGGAGGCCGCAGCGCGTTTTGGGTTTTGGCGCGGACGGGCCCCTCTCGGCTTCCGTAGTCCATTTGCCCCCGGAGCCTGCCAGACCCCTGGCTCTAGGAGGCTGCCCAGGGGCGCTGCCAACAGTCCCCAGGTGCTGGCTAGCCGCCTCGGCCGGCCATGGGGGGAGCACACACACCTGCGGGTGTCACCGGGCCGCACACACGAACTGCCCCGCGCTTCCCGGCGTTGCAAAGAGGTCCCTCGGGAAGCCCCGCCGGCCCTAGGGGCTTGTCGGGCGGGGCCGACACACGGTGGGTGAGTGGGGAGGGCTGCTGCTGGCACACACCCACTCCTGAAGCCCACTGGGGCGGTCTAAGGGCGAGGAGCTCGGAGCTCGGTCAGGGCTGTCCCAGCAGAACTTTTTGAGGGTGGACGGACACGCCCGCGGGCAATCAGGTGTTGCGGGCAGGCCCCGGGGGCAGGCCCTGCTGAGTCCCCGAGCGCCACCTGGGTTCCTGCCACCACCCTTGGGCCGGGATGAGGTGCCACCTTGTGCGTAGAAGCCCTGCACACAGGCAAGAAGCCCCCCAGGCCCGCGGCGCACCCGACCCTGGAGCCCCCTGGCCGGCTGCAGCCACAGGGAACGGGGGTTCTGAGTTGGCAGGCCCCATTCCCGAAGCATCCACGGGCACTTCCCGAAGGGCTGACACCTGCTGCGCCTCAGCAGCCAGCCAACCTCCCTCCCTCTGGTCGGGCACTGCAAGCCACACAGCCACTTGTGTCCCCTGTGTCCCTCCCTGGAGGCCGCAGCGCGTTTTGGGTTTTGGCGCGGACGGGCCCCTCTCGTTTTCCGTAGTCCATTTGCCCCCGGAGCCTGCCAGACCCCTGGCCCCAGGGGCGGGCCCTGCTGAGTCCCTGAGCGCCACCTGGGTTCCTGCCACCACCCTTGGGCCGGGATGAGGTGCCACCTTGTGCGTAGAAGCCCTGCACACAGGCAAGAAGCCCCCCAGGCCCGCGGGCGCGCCCGACCCTGGAGCCCCCTGGCTGGCTGCAGCCACAGGGAATGGGGGTTCTGAGTTGGCAGCCTCCATTCCCGAAGCATCCACGGGCAGTTCTCCGAAGGGCTGACACCGGCTGCGCCTCAGCAGCCAGACAACCTCCCTCCCTCTGGTCGGGCACTGCAAGCCACACAGCCACTTGTGTCCCCTGTGTCCCTGGAGGCCGCAGCGCGTTTTGGGTTTTGGCGCGGACGGGCCCCTCTCGGCTTCCGTAGTCCATTTGCCCCCGGAGCCTGCCAGACCCCTGGCCCCAGGGGCGGGCCCTGCTGAGTCCCCGAGCGCCTCCTGGGTTCCTGCCACCACCCTTGGGCCGGGATGAGGTGCCACCTTGTGCGTAGAAGCCCTGCACACAGGCAAGAAGCCCCCCAGGCCCGCGGGCGCGCCCGACCCTGGAGCCCCCTGGCTGGCTGCAGCCACAGGGAACGGGGGTTCTGAGTTGGCAGCCCCCATTCCCGAAGCATCCACGGGCAGTTCCCCGAAGGGCTGACACCGGCTGCACCTCAGCAGCCAGACAACCTCCCTCCCTCTGGTCGGGCACTGCAAGCCACACAGCCACTTGTGTCCCCTGTGTCCCTGGAGGCCGCAGCGCATTTTGGGTTTTGGCGCGGACGGGCCCCTCTCGGCTTCCGTAGTCCATTTGTCCCCGGAGCCTGCCAGACCCCTGGCCCCAGGGGTGGGCCCTGCTGAGTCCCCGAGCGCCTCCTGGGTTCCTGCCACCACCCTTGGGCCGGGATGAGGTGCCACCTTGTGCGTAGAAGCCCTGCACACAGGCAAGAAGCCCCCCAGGCCCGTGGGCGCGCCCGACCCTGGAGCCCCCTGGCTGGCTGCAGCCACAGGGAACGGGGGTTCTGAGTTGGCAGCCCCCATTCCCGAAGCATCCACGGGCAGTTCCCCGTAGGGCTGACACCGGCTGCGCGTCAGCAGCCAGACAACCTCCCTCCCTCTGGTCGGGCACTGCAAGCCACACAGCCACTTGTGTCCCCTGTGTCCCTGGAGGCCGCAGCGCGTTTTGGGTTTTGGCGCGGACGGGCCCCTCTCGGATTCCGTAGTCCATTTGCCCCCGGAGCCTGCCAGACCGCTGGCTCTAGGAGGCTGCCCAGGGGTGTTTCCAACAGCCCCCAGGTGCTGGCTAGCCACAGCAGCCGGCCACGGGGGAGCACACACACCTGCGGGTGTCCCCAGGCCGCACACACGGACTGCCCCGCGCTTCCCAGCGTTGCAAAGAGGTCCCCCGGGAAGCCCCGCCGGCCCTAGGGGCTTGTCGGGCGGGGCCGACGCACGGTGGGTGAGTTGGGAGGGCTGCTGCTGGCACACACCCACTCCTGAAGCCCACTGGGGCGGTCCAAGGGCAAGGAGCTCGGAGCTCGGTCAGGGCTGTCCCAGCAGAACTTTTTGAGGGTGGACGGACACGCCCGCGGGCAATCAGGTGTTGCGGGCAGGCCCCGGGGGCAGGCCCTGCTGAGTCCCCGAGCGCCACCTGGGTTCCTGCCACCACCCTTGGGCCGGGATGAGGTGCCACCTTGTGCGTAGAATCCCTGCACACAGGCAAGAAGCCCCCCGGGCCCGCGGCGCACCCGACCCTGGAGCCCCCTGGCCGGCTGCAGCCACAGGGAACGGGGGTTCTGAGTTGGCAGGCCCCATTCCCGAAGCATCCACAGGCACTTCCCGAAGGGCTGACACCTGCTGCGCCTCAGCAGCCAGACAACCTCCCTCCCTCTGGTCGGGCACTGCAAGCCACACAGCCACTTGTGTCCCCTGTGTCCCTCCCTGGAGGCCGCAGCGCGTTTTGGGTTTTGGCGCGGACGGGCCCCTCTCGGCTTCCGTAGTCCATTTGCCCCCGGAGCCTGCCAGACCCCTGGCTCTAGGATTCTGCCCAGGGGCGCTGCCAACCACCCCCAGGTGCTGGCTAGCCGCCTCGGCCGGCCATGGGGGGAGCACACACACCTGCGGGTGTCCCCAGGCCGCACACACGAACTGCCCCGCGCTTCCCGGCGTTGCAAAGAGGTCCCTCGGGAAGCCCCGCCGGCCCTAGGGGCTTGTCGGGCGGGGCCGACACACGGTGGGTGAGTGGGGAGGGCTGCTGCTGGCACACACCCACTCCTGAAGCCCACTGGGGCGGTCCAAGGGCGAGGAGCTCGGAGCTCGGTCAGGGCTGTCCCAGCAGAACTTTTTGAGGGTGGACGGACACGCCCGCGGGCAATCAGGTGTTGCGGGCAGGCCCCGGGGGCAGGCCCGGCTGAGTCCCCGAGCGCCACCTGGGTTCCTGCCACCACCCTTGGGCCGAGATGAGGTGCCACCTTGTGCGTAGAAGCCCTGCACACAGGCAAGAAGCCCCCCAGGCCCGCGGCGCACCCGACCCTGGAGCCCCCTGGCCGGCTGCAGCCACAGGGAACGGGGGTTCTGAGTTGGCAGGCCCCATTCCCGAAGCATCCACGGCACTTCCCGAAGGGCTGACACCTGCTGCGCCTCAGCAGCCAGCCAACCTCCCTCCCTCTGGTCGGGCACTGCAAGCCACACAGCCACTTGTGTCCCCTGTGTCCCTCCCTGGAGGCCGCAGCGCGTTTTGGGTTTTGGCGCGGACGGGCCCCTCTCGGCTTCCGTAGTCCATTTGCCCCCGGAGCCTGCCAGACCCCTGGCCCCAGGGGCGGGCCCTGCTGAGTCCCCGAGCGCCTCCTGGGTTCCTGCCACCACCCTTGGGCTGGAATGAGGTGCCACCTTGTGCGTAGAAGCCCTGCACACAGGCAAGAAGCCCCCCAGGCCCGCGGGCGCGCCCGACCCTGGAGCCCCCTGGCTGGCTGCAGCCACAGGGAACGGGGGTTCTGAGTTGGCAGCCCCCATTCCCGAAGCATCCACGGGCAGTTCCCCGAAGGGCTGACACCGGCTGCGCCTCAGCAGCCAGACAACCTCCCTCCCTCTGGTCGGGCACTGCAAGCCCAACAGCCACTTGTGTCCCCTGTGTCCCTGGAGTCTGCAGCGCGTTTTGGGTTTTGGCGCGGACGGGCCCCTCTCGGCTTCAGTAGTCCATTTGCCCCCGGAGCCTGCCAGACCCCTGGCCCCAGGGGCGGGCCCTGCTGAGTCCCCGAGCGCCTCCTGGGTTCCTGCCACCACCCTTGGGCCGGGATGAGGTGCCACCTTGTGCGTAGAAGCCCTGCACACAGGCAAGAAGCCCCCCAGGCCCGCGGGCGCCCCCGACCCTGGAGCCCCCTGGCTGGCTGCAGCCACAGGGAACGGGGGTTCTGAGTTGGCAGCCCCCATTCCCGAAGCATCCACGGGCAGTTCCCCGAAGGGCTGACACCGGCTGCGCCTCAGCAGCCAGACAACCTCCCTCCCTCTGGTCGGGCACTGCAAGCCACACAGCCACTTGTGTCCCCTGTGTCCCTGGAGGCCGCAGCGCGTTTTCGGTTTTGGCGAGGACGGGCCCCTCTCGGCTTCCATAGTCCATTTGCCCCCGGAGCCTGCCAGACCCCTGGCCACAGGGGCGGGCCCTGCTGAGTCCCCGAGCGCCTCCTGAGTTCCTGCCACCACCCCTGGGCCGGGATGAGGTGCCACCTTGTGCGTAGAAGCCCTGCACACAGGCAAGAAGCCCCCCAGGCCCGCGGGCGCGCCCGACCCTGGAGCCCCCTGGCTGGCTGCAGCCACAGGGAACGGGGGTTCTGAGTTGGCAGCCCCCATTCCCGAAGCATCCACGGGCAGTTCCCCGAAGGGCTGACACCGTCTGCGCCTCAGCAGCCAGACAACCTCCCTCCCTCTGGTCGGGCACTGCAAGCCACACAGCCACTTGTGTCCCCTGTGTCCCTGGAGGCCGCAGCGCGTTTTGGGTTTTGGCGCGGACGGGCCCCTCTCGGCTTCCGTAGTCCATTTGCCCCCGGAGCCTGCCAGACCCCTGGCCCCAGGGGCGGGCCCTGCTGAGTCCCCGAGCGCCTCCTGGGTTCCTGCCACCACCCTTGGGCCGGGATGAGGTGCCACCTTGTGCGTAGAAGCCCTGCACACAGGCAAGAAGCCCCCCAGGCCCGCGGGCGCGCCCGACCCTGGAGCCCCCTGGCTGGCTGCAGCCACAGGGAACGGGGGTTCTGAGTTGGCAGCCTCCATTCCCGAAGCATCCACGGGCAGTTCTCCGAAGGGCTGACACCGGCTGCGCCTCAGCAGCCAGACAACCTCCCTCCCTCTGGTCGGGCACTGCAAGCCACACAGCCACTTGTGTCCCCTGTGTCCCTGGAGGCCGCAGCGCGTTTTGGGTTTTGGCGCGGACGGGCCCCTCTCGGCTTCCGTAGTCCATTTGCCCCCGGAGCCTGCCAGACCCCTGGCCACAGGGGCGGGCCCTGCTGAGTCCCCGAGCGCCTCCTGGGTTCCTGCCACCACCCTTGGGCCGGGATGAGGTGCCACCTTGTGCGTAGAAGCCCTGCACACAGGCAAGAAGCCCCCCAGGCCCGCGGGCGCGCCCGACCCTGGAGCCCCCTGGCTGGCTGCAGCCACAGGGAACGGGGGTTCTGAGTTGGCAGCCCCCATTCCCGAAGCATCCACGGGCAGTTCCCCGGAGGGCTGAAACCGGCTGCGCCTCAGCAGCCAGACAACCTCCCTCCCTCTGGTCGGGCACTGCAAGCCACACAGCCACTTGTGTCCCCTGTGTCCCTGGAGGCCGCAGCGCATTTTGGGTTTTGGCGCGGACGGGCCCCTCTCGGCTTCCGTAGTCCATTTGTCCCCTGAGCCTGCCAGACCCCTGGCCCCAGGGGTGGGCCCTGCTGAGTCCCCGAGCGCCTCCTGGGTTCCTGCCACCACCCTTGGGCCGGGATGAGGTGCCACCTTGTGCGTAGAAGCCCTGCACACAGGCAAGAAGCCCCCCAGGCCCGTGGGCGCGCCCGACCCTGGAGCCCCCTGGCTGGCTGCAGCCACAGGGAACGGGGGTTCTGAGTTGGCAGCCTCCATTCCCGAAGCATCCACGGGCAGTTCCCCGAAGGGCTGACACCGGCTGCGCCTCAGCAGCCAGACAACCTCCCTCCCTCTGGTCGGGCACTGCAAGCCACACAGCCACTTGTGTCCCCTGTGTCCCTGGAGGCCGCAGCGCGTTTTGGGTTTTGGCGCGGACGGGCCCCTCTCGGCTTCCGTAGTCCATTTGCCCCCGGAGCCTGCCAGACCCCTGGCCCCAGGGGCGGGCCCTGCTGAGTCCCCGAGCGCCTCCTGGGTTCCTGCCACCACCCTTGGGCCGGGATGAGGTGCCACCTTGTGCGTAGAAGCCCTGCACACAGGCAAGAAGCCCCCCAGGCCCGCGGGCGCGCCCGACCCTGGAGCCCCCTGGCTGGCTGCAGCCACAGGGAACGGGGGTTCTGAGTTGGCAGCCCCCATTCCCGAAGCACCCACGGGCAGTTCCCCGAAGGGCTGACACCGGCTGCGCCTCAGCAGCCAGACAACCTCCCTCCCTCTGGTCGGGCACTGCAAGCCACACAGCCACTTGTGTCCCCTGTGTCCCTGGAGGCCGCAGCGCGTTTTGGGTTTTGGCGCGGACGGGCCCCTCTCGGCTTCCGTAGTCCATTTGCCCCCGGAGCCTGCCAGACCCCTGGCCCCAGGGGCGGGCCCTGCTGAGTCCCCGAGCGCCTCCTGGGTTCCTGCCACCACCCTTGGGCCGGGATGAAGTGCCACCTTGTGCGTAGAAGCCCTGCACACAGGCAAGAAGCCCCCCAGGCCGCGGGCGCGCCCAACCCTGGAGCCCCCTGGCTGGCTGCAGCCACAGGGAACGGGGGTTCTGAGTTGGCAGGCCCCATTCCCGAAGCATCCACGGGCACTTCCCGAAGGGCTGACACCTGCTGCGCCTCAGCAGCCAGCCAACCTCCCTCCCTCTGGTCGGGCACTGCAAGCCACACAGCCACTTGTGTCCCCTGTGTCCCTCCCTGGAGGCCGCAGCGCGTTTTGGGTTTTGGCGCGGACGGGCCCCTCTCGGCTTCCGTAGTCCATTTGCCCCCGGAGCCTGCCAGACCCCTGGCTCTAGGAGGCTGCCCAGGGGCGCTGCCAACAGTCCCCAGGTGCTGGCTAGCCGCCTCGGCCGGCCATGGGGGGAGCACACACACCTGCGGGTGTCACCGGGCCGCACACACGAACTGCCCCGCGCTTCCCGGCGTTGCAAAGAGGTCCCTCGGGAAGCCCCGCCGGCCCTAGGGGCTTGTCGGGCGGGGCCGACACACGGTGGGTGAGTGGGGAGGGCTGCTGCTGGCACACACCCACTCCTGAAGCCCACTGGGGCGGTCTAAGGGCGAGGAGCTCGGAGCTCGGTCAGGGCTGTCCCAGCAGAACTTTTTGAGGGTGGACGGACACGCCCGCGGGCAATCAGGTGTTGCGGGCAGGCCCCGGGGGCAGGCCCTGCTGAGTCCCCGAGCGCCACCTGGGTTCCTGCCACCACCCTTGGGCCGGGATGAGGTGCCACCTTGTGCGTAGAAGCCCTGCACACAGGCAAGAAGCCCCCCAGGCCCGCGGCGCACCCGACCCTGGAGCCCCCTGGCCGGCTGCAGCCACAGGGAACGGGGGTTCTGAGTTGGCAGGCCCCATTCCCGAAGCATCCACGGGCACTTCCCGAAGGGCTGACACCTGCTGCGCCTCAGCAGCCAGCCAACCTCCCTCCCTCTGGTCGGGCACTGCAAGCCACACAGCCACTTGTGTCCCCTGTGTCCCTCCCTGGAGGCCGCAGCGCGTTTTGGGTTTTGGCGCGGACGGGCCCCTCTCGGCTTCCGTAGTCCATTTGCCCCCGGAGCCTGCCAGACCCCTGGCCCCAGGGGCGGGCCCTGCTGAGTCCCTGAGCGCCACCTGGGTTCCTGCCACCACCCTTGGGCCGGGATGAGGTGCCACCTTGTGCGTAGAAGCCCTGCACACAGGCAAGAAGCCCCCCAGGCCCGCGGGCGCGCCCGACCCTGGAGCCCCCTGGCTGGCTGCAGCCACAGGGAATGGGGGTTCTGAGTTGGCAGCCTCCATTCCCGAAGCATCCACGGGCAGTTCTCCGAAGGGCTGACACCGGCTGCGCCTCAGCAGCCAGACAACCTCCCTCCCTCTGGTCGGGCACTGCAAGCCACACAGCCACTTGTGTCCCCTGTGTCCCTCCCTGGAGGCCGCAGCGCGTTTTGGGTTTTGGCGCGGACGGGCCCCTCTCGGCTTCCGTAGTCCATTTGCCCCCGGAGCCTGCCAGACCCCTGGCCCCAGGGGCGGGCCCTGCTGAGTCCCCGAGCGCCTCCTGGGTTCCTGCCACCACCCTTGGGCCGGGATGAGGTGCCACCTTGTGCGTAGAAGCCCTGCACACAGGCAAGAAGCCCCCCAGGCCCGCGGGCGCGCCCGACCCTGGAGCCCCCTGGCTGGCTGCAGCCACAGGGAACGGGGGTTCTGAGTTGGCAGCCCCCATTCCCGAAGCATCCACGGGCAGTTCCCCGAAGGGCTGACACCGGCTGCACCTCAGCAGCCAGACAACCTCCCTCCCTCTGGTCGGGCACTGCAAGCCACACAGCCACTTGTGTCCCCTGTGTCCCTGGAGGCCGCAGCGCATTTTGGGTTTTGGCGCGGACGGGCCCCTCTCGGCTTCCGTAGTCCATTTGTCCCCGGAGCCTGCCAGACCCCTGGCCCCAGGGGTGGGCCCTGCTGAGTCCCCGAGCGCCTCCTGGGTTCCTGCCACCACCCTTGGGCCGGGATGAGGTGCCACCTTGTGCGTAGAAGCCCTGCACACAGGCAAGAAGCCCCCCAGGCCCGTGGGCGCGCCCGACCCTGGAGCCCCCTGGCTGGCTGCAGCCACAGGGAACGGGGGTTCTGAGTTGGCAGCCCCCATTCCCGAAGCATCCACGGGCAGTTCCCCGTAGGGCTGACACCGGCTGCGCGTCAGCAGCCAGACAACCTCCCTCCCTCTGGTCGGGCACTGCAAGCCACACAGCCACTTGTGTCCCCTGTGTCCCTGGAGGCCGCAGCGCGTTTTGGGTTTTGGCGCGGACGGGCCCCTCTCAGATTCCGTAGTCCATTTGCCCCCGGAGCCTGCCAGACCGCTGGCTCTAGGAGGCTGCCCAGGGGTGTTTCCAACAGCCCCCAGGTGCTGGCTAGCCGCAGCAGCCGGCCACAGGGGAGCACACACACCTGCGGGTGTCCCCAGGCCGCACACACGGACTGCCCAGCGCTTCCCGGCGTTGCAAATAGGTCCCCCGGGAAGCCCTGCCGGCCCTAGGGGCATGTTGGGCGGGGCCGTCGCACAGTGGGTGAGTGGGGAGGGCTGCTGCTGGCACACACCCACTCCTGAAGCCCACTGGGGCGGTCCAAGGGCGAGGAGCTCGGAGCTCGGTCAGGGCTGTCCCAGCAGAACTTTTTGAGGGTGGACGGACACGCCCGCGGGCAGTCAGGTGTTGCAGGCAGGCCCCGGGGGCAGGCCCTGCTGAGTCCCCGAACGCCACCTGGGTTCCTGCCACCACCCTTGGGCCGGGATGAGGTGCCACCTTGTGCGTAGAAGCCCTGCACACAGGCAAGAAGCCCCCCAGGCCCGCGGCGCACCCGACCCTGGAGCCCCCTGGCCGGCTGCAGCCACAGGGAACGGGGGTTCTGAGTTGGCAGGCCCCATTCCCGAAGCATCCACGGGCACTTCCCGAAGGGCTGACACCTGCTGCGCCTCAGCAGCCAGCCAACCTCCCTCCCTCTGGTCGGGCACTGCAAGCCACACAGCCACTTGTGTCCCCTGTGTCCCGCCCTGGAGGCCGCAGCGCGTTTTGGGTTTTGGCGCGGACGGGCCCCTCTCGGCTTCCGTAGTCCATTTGCCCCCGGAGCCTGCCAGACCCCTGGCTCTAGGAGGCTGCCCAGGGGCGCTGCCAACAGCCCCCAGGTGCTGGCTAGCCACAGCAGCCGGCCACGGGGGAGCACACACACCTGCGGGTGTCCCCAGGCCGCACACACGGACTGCCCCGCGCTTCCCAGCGTTGCAAAGAGGTCCCCCGGGAAGCCCCGCCGGCCCTAGGGGCTTGTCGGGCGGGGCCGACGCACGGTGGGTGAGTTGGGAGGGCTGCTGCTGGCACACACCCACTCCTGAAGCCCACTGGGGCGGTCCAAGGGCAAGGAGCTCGGAGCTCGGTCAGGGCTGTCCCAGCAGAACTTTTTGAGGGTGGACGGACACGCCCGCGGGCAATCAGGTGTTGCGGGCAGGCCCCGGGGGCAGGCCCTGCTGAGTCCCCGAGCGCCACCTGGGTTCCTGCCACCACCCTTGGGCCGGGATGAGGTGCCACCTTGTGCGTAGAATCCCTGCACACAGGCAAGAAGCCCCCCTGGCCCGCGGCGCACCCGACCCTGGAGCCCCCTGGCCGGCTGCAGCCACAGGGAACGGGGGTTCTGAGTTGGCAGGCCCCATTCCCGAAGCATCCACAGGCACTTCCCGAAGGGCTGACACCTGCTGCGCCTCAGCAGCCAGACAACCTCCCTCCCTCTGGTCGGGCACTGCAAGCCACACAGCCACTTGTGTCCCCTGTGTCCCTCCCTGGAGGCCGCAGCGCGTTTTGGGTTTTGGCGCGGACGGGCCCCTCTCGGCTTCCGTAGTCCATTTGCCCCCGGAGCCTGCCAGACCCCTGGCTCTAGGATTCTGCCCAGGGGCGCTGCCAACCACCCCCAGGTGCTGGCTAGCCGCCTCGGCCGGCCATGGGGGGAGCACACACACCTGCGGGTGTCCCCAGGCCGCACACACGAACTGCCCCGCGCTTCCCGGCGTTGCAAAGAGGTCCCTCGGGAAGCCCCGCCGGCCCTAGGGGCTTGTCGGGCGGGGCCGACACACGGTGGGTGAGTGGGGAGGGCTGCTGCTGGCACACACCCACTCCTGAAGCCCACTGGGGCGGTCCAAGGGCGAGGAGCTCGGAGCTCGGTCAGGGCTGTCCCAGCAGAACTTTTTGAGGGTGGACGGACACGCCCGCGGGCAATCAGGTGTTGCGGGCAGGCCCCGGGGGCAGGCCCGGCTGAGTCCCCGAGCGCCACCTGGGTTCCTGCCACCACCCTTGGGCCGAGATGAGGTGCCACCTTGTGCGTAGAAGCCCTGCACACAGGCAAGAAGCCCCCCAGGCCCGCGGCGCACCCGACCCTGGAGCCCCCTGGCCGGCTGCAGCCACAGGGAACGGGGGTTCTGAGTTGGCAGGCCCCATTCCCGAAGCATCCACGGCACTTCCCGAAGGGCTGACACCTGCTGCGCCTCAGCAGCCAGCCAACCTCCCTCCCTCTGGTCGGGCACTGCAAGCCACACAGCCACTTGTGTCCCCTGTGTCCCTCCCTGGAGGCCGCAGCGCGTTTTGGGTTTTGGCGCGGACGGGCCCCTCTCGGCTTCCGTAGTCCATTTGCCCCCGGAGCCTGCCAGACCCCTGGCCCCAGGGGCGGGCCCTGCTGAGTCCCCGAGCGCCTCCTGGGTTCCTGCCACCACCCTTGGGCTGGAATGAGGTGCCACCTTGTGCGTAGAAGCCCTGCACACAGGCAAGAAGCCCCCCAGGCCCGCGGGCGCGCCCGACCCTGGAGCCCCCTGGCTGGCTGCAGCCACAGGGAACGGGGGTTCTGAGTTGGCAGCCCCCATTCCCGAAGCATCCACGGGCAGTTCCCCGAAGGGCTGACACCGGCTGCGCCTCAGCAGCCAGACAACCTCCCTCCCTCTGGTCGGGCACTGCAAGCCCAACAGCCACTTGTGTCCCCTGTGTCCCTGGAGTCTGCAGCGCGTTTTGGGTTTTGGCGCGGACGGGCCCCTCTCGGCTTCAGTAGTCCATTTGCCCCCGGAGCCTGCCAGACCCCTGGCCCCAGGGGCGGGCCCTGCTGAGTCCCCGAGCGCCTCCTGGGTTCCTGCCACCACCCTTGGGCCGGGATGAGGTGCCACCTTGTGCGTAGAAGCCCTGCACACAGGCAAGAAGCCCCCCAGGCCCGCGGGCGCCCCCGACCCTGGAGCCCCCTGGCTGGCTGCAGCCACAGGGAACGGGGGTTCTGAGTTGGCAGCCCCCATTCCCGAAGCATCCACGGGCAGTTCCCCGAACGGCTGACACCGGCTGCACCTCAGCAGCCAGACAACCTCCCTCCCACTGGTCGGGCACTGCAAGCCACACAGCCACTTGTGTCCCTGTGTCCCTGGAGGCCGCAGCGCGTTTTGGGTTTTGGCGCGGACGGGCCCCCCTTGGATTCCGGAGTCCATTTGCCCCAGAGCCTGCCAGAACCCTGGCCCCAGGGGCGGGCCCTGCTGAGTCCCCGAGCGCCTCCTGGGTTCCTGCCACCACCCTTGGGCCGGGATGAGGTGCCACCTTGTGCGTAGAAGCCCTGCACACAGGCAAGAAGCCCCCCAGGCCTGCGGGCGCCCCTGACCCTGGAGCCCCCTGGCTGGCTGCAGCCACAGGGAACGGGGGTTCTGAGTTGGCAGCCCCCATTCCCGAAGCATCCACGGGCAGTTCCCCGAAGGGCTGACACCGGCTGCGCCTCAGCAGCCAGACAACCTCCCTCCCTCTGGTCGGGCACTGCAAGCCACACAGCCACTTGTGTCCCCTGTGTCTCTGGAGGCCGCACCGCGTTTTGGGTTTTGGCGCGGACGGGCCCCCCTTGGCTTCCGTAGTCCATATGCCCCCAGAGCCTGCCAGAACCCTGGCCCCAGGGGCGGGCCCTGCTGAGTCCCCGAGCACCTCCTGGGTTCCTGCCACCACCCTTGGGTCGGGATGAGGTGCCACCTTGTGCGTAGAAGCCCTGCACACAGGCAAGAATCCCCCCAGGCCCGCGGGCGCGCCCGACCCTGGAGCCCCTGGCTGGCTGCAGCCACAGGGAACGGGGGTTCTGAGTTGGCAGCCCCCATTCCCGAAGCATCCACGGGGAGTTCCCCGAACGGCTGACACCGGCTGCACCTCAGCAGACAGACAACCTCCCTCCATCTGGTCGGGCACTGCAAGCCACACAGCCACTTGTGTCCCCTGTGTCCCTGGAGGCCGCACCGCGTTTTGGGTTTTGGCGCGGACGGGCCCCCCTTGGGTTCCGTAGTCCATATGCCTCCAGAGCCTGCCAGAACCCTGGCCCCAGGGGCGGGCCCTGCTGAGTCCCCGAGCGCCTCCTGGGTTCCTGCCACCACCCTTGGGCCGGGATGAGGTGCCACCTTGTGCGTAGAAGCCCTGCACACAGGCAAGAAGCCCCCCAGGCCCGCGGGCGCGCCCGACCCTGGAGCCCCCTGGCTGGCTGCAGCCACAGGGAACGGGGGTTCTGAGTTGGCAGCCCCCATTCCCGAAGCATCCACGGGCAGTTCCCCGAAGGGCTGACACCGGCTGCGCCTCAGCAGCCAGACAACCTCCCTCCCTCTGGCAGCCCCCATTCCCGAAGCATCCACGGGCAGTTCCCCGAAAGGCTGACACCGGCTGCACCTCAGCAGCCAGACAACCTTCCTCCCTCTGGTCGGGCACTGCAAGCCACACAGCCACTTGTGTCCCCTGTGTCCCTGGAGGCCGCAGCGCGTTTTGGGTTTTGGGGCGTACGGGCCCCCCTTGGCTTCCGGAGTCCATTTGCCCCCGGAGCCTGCCAGAACCCTGGCCCCAGGGGCGGGCCCTGCTGAGTCCCCGAGCGCCTCCTGGGTTCCTGCCACCACCCTTTGGCCGGGATGAGGTGCCACCTTGTGTGTAGAAGCCCTGCACACAGGCAAGAAGCCCCCCAGGCCCGCGGGCGCGCCCGACCCTTGAGCCCCCTGGCTGGCTGCAGCCACAGGGAACGGGGGTTCTGAGTTGGCAGCCTCCATTCCCGAAGCATCCACGGGCAGTTCCCCGAAGGGCTGACACCGGCTGCGCCTCAGCAGCCAGACAACCTCCCTCCCTCTGGTCGGGCACTGCAAGCCACACAGCCACTTGTGTCCCCTGTGTCCCTGGAGGCCGCAGCGCGTTTTGGGTTTTGGCGCGGACGGGCCCCTCTCGGCTTCCGTAGTCCATTTGCCCTGGAGGCTGCCAGACCCCTGGCCCTAGGGGCGGGCCCTCCTGAGTCCCCGAGCGCCTCCTGGGTTCCTGCCACCACCCTTGGGCCGGGATGAGGTGCCACCTTGTGCGTAGAAGCCCTGCACACAGGCAAGAAGCCCCCCAGGCCCGCGGGCGCGCCCGACCCTGGAGCCCCCTGGCTGGCTGCAGCCACAGGGAACGGGGGTTCTGAGTTGGCAGCCCCCATTCCCGAAGCATCCACGGGCAGTTCCCCGAAGGGCTGACACCGGCTGCGCCTCAGCAGCCAGACAACCTCCCTCCCTCTGGTCGGGCACTGCAAGCCACACAGCCACATGTGTCCCCTGTGTCCCTGGAGGCCGCAGCGCGTTTTGGGTTTTGGCGCGGATGGGCCCCTCTCGGCTTCCGTAGTCCATTTGGCCCCGGAGCCTGCCAGACCCCTGGCCCCAGGGGCGGGCCCTGCTGAGTCCCCGAGCGCCTCCTGGGTTCCTGCCACCACCCTTGGGCCGGGATGAGGTGCCACCTTGTGCGTAGAAGCCCTGCACACAGGCAAGAAGCCCCCCAGGCCCGCGGGTGCGCCCGACCCTTGAGCCCCCTGGCTGGCTGCAGCCACAGGGAACGGGGGTTCTGAGTTGGCAGCCCCCATTCCCGAAGCATCCACGGGCAGTTCCCCGAACGGCTGACACTGGCTGCGCCTCAGCAGCCAGACAACCTCCCTCCCTCTGGTCGGGCACTGCAAGCCACACAGCCACTTGTGTCCCCTGTGTCCCTGGAGGCCGCAGCGCGTTTTCGGTTTTGGCGAGGACGGGCCCCTCTCGGCTTCCATAGTCCATTTGCCCCCGGAGCCTGCCAGACCCCTGGCCACAGGGGCGGGCCCTGCTGTGTCCCCGAGCGCCTCCTGAGTTCCTGCCACCACCCTTGGGCCGGGATGAGGTGCCACCTTGTGCGTAGAAGCCCTGCACACAGGCAAGAAGCCCCCCAGGCCCGCGGGCGCGCCCGACCCTGGAGCCCCCTGGCTGGCTGCAGCCTCAGGGAACGGGGGTTCTGAGTTGGCAGCCCCCATTCCCGAAGCATCCACGGGCAGTTCCCCGAAGGGCTGACACCGTCTGCGCCTCAGCAGCCAGACAACCTCCCTCCCTCTGGTCGGGCACTGCAAGCCACACAGCCACTTGTGTCCCCTGTGTCCCTGGAGGCCGCAGCGCGTTTTGGGTTTTGGCGCGGACGGGCCCCTCTCGGCTTCCGTAGTCCATTTGCCCCCGGAGCCTGCCAGACCCCTGGCCCCAGGGGCGGGCCCTGCTGAGTCCCCGAGCGCCTCCTGGGTTCCTGCCACCACCCTTGGGCCGGGATGAGGTGCCACCTTGTGCGTAGAAGCCCTGCACACAGGCAAGAAGCCCCCCAGGCCCGCGGGCGCGCCCGACCCTGGAGCCCCCTGGCCGGCTGCAGCCACAGGGAACGGGGGTTCTGAGTTGGCAGGCCCCATTCCCGAAGCATCCACGGGCACTTCCCGAAGGGCTGACACCTGCTGCGCCTCAGCAGCCAGCCAACCTCCCTCCCTCTGGTCGGGCACTGCAAGCCACACAGCCACTTGTGTCCCCTGTGTCCCTCCCTGGAGGCCGCAGCGCGTTTTGGGTTTTGGCGCGGACGGGCCCCTCTCGGCTTCCATAGTCCATTTGCCCCCGGAGCCTGCCAGACCCCTGGCTCTAGGAGGCTGCCCAGGGGCGCTGCCAACAGCCCCCAGGTGCTGGCTAGCCGCCTCGGCCGGCCATGGGGGGAGCACACACACCTGCGGGTGTCACCGGGCCGCACACACGAAATGCCCCGCGCTTCCCGGCGTTGCAAATAGGCCCCCCGGGAAGCCCCACCCGACCTAGGGGCTTGTCGGGTGGGGCCGACGCACTGTGGGTGAGTGGGGAGGGCTGCTGCTGGCACACACCCACTCCTGAAGCCCACTGGGGCGGTCCAAGGGCGAGGAGCTCGGAGCTCGGTCAGGGCTGTCCCAGCAGAACTTTTTGAGGGTGGACGGACACGCCCGCGGGCAATCAGGTGTTGCGGGCAGGCCCTGGGGGCAGGCCCTGCTGAGTCCCCGAGCGCCACCTGGGTTCCTGCCACCACCCTTGGGCCGGGATGAGGTGCCACCTTGTGCGTAGAAGCCCTGCACACAGGCAAGAAGCCCCCCAGGCCCGCGGCGCACCCGACCCTGGAGCCCCCTGGCCGGCTGCAGCCACAGGGAACGGGGGTTCTGAGTTGGCAGGCCCCATTCCCGAAGCATCCACGGGCACTTCCCGAAGGGCTGACACCTGCTGCGCCTCAGCAGCCAGACAACCTCCCTCCCTCTGGTCGGGCACTGCAAGCCACACAGCCACTTGTGTCCCCTGTGTCCCTCCCTGGAGGCCGCAGCGCGTTTTGGGTTTTGGCGCGGACGGGCCCCTCTCGGCTTCCGTAGTCCATTTGCCCCCGGAGCCTGCCAGACCCCTGGCTCTAGGAGGCTGCCCAGGGGCGCTGCCAACAGCCCCCAGGTGCTGGCTAGCCGCCTCGTCCGGCCATGGGGGGAGCACACACACCTGCGGGTGTCCCCGGGCCGCACACACGAACTGTCCCGCGCTTCCCGGCGTTACAAATAGGCCCCCCGGGAAGCCCCACCCTCCCTAGGGGCTTGTCGGGTGGGGCCGACGCACGGTGGGTGAGTGGGGAGGGCTGCTGCTGGCACACACCCACTCCTGAAGCCCACTGGGGCGGTCCAAGGGCGAGGAGCTCGGAGCTCGGTCAGGGCTGTCCCAGCAGAACTTTTTGAGGGTGGACGGACACGCCCGCGGGCAATCAGGTGTTGCGGGCAGGCCCCGGGGGCATGCCCTGCTGAGTCCCCGAGCGCCACCTGGTTTCCTGCCACCACCCTTGGGCCGGGATGAGGTGCCACCTTGTGCGTAGAAGCCCTGCACACAGGCAAAAAGCCCCAAGGCCCGCGGCGCACCCGACCCTGGAGCCCCCTGGCCGGCTGCAGCCACAGGGAACGGTGGTTCTGAGTTGGCAGGCCCCATTCCCGAAGCATCCACGGGCACTTCCCGAAGGGCTGACACCTGCTGCGCCTCAGCAGCCAGCCAACCTCCCTCCCTCTGGTCGGGCACTGCAAGCCACACAGCCACTTGTGTCCCCTGTGTCCCTCCCTGGAGGCCGCAGCGCGTTTTGGGTTTTGGCGCGGACGGGCCCCTCTCGGCTTCCGTAGTCCATTTGCCCCCGGAGCCTGCCAGACCCCTGGCTCTAGGAGGCTGCCCAGGGGCGCTGCCAACAGCCCCCAGGTGCTGGCTAGCCACAGCAGCCGGCCACGGGGGAGCACACACACCTGCGGGTGTCCCCAGGCCGCACACACGGACTGCCCCGCGCTTCCCAGCGTTGCAAAGAGGTCCCCCGGGAAGCCCCGCCGGCCCTAGGGGCTTGTCGGGCGGGGCCGACGCACGGTGGGTGAGTGGGGAGGGCTGCTGCTGGCACACACCCACTCCTGAAGCCCACTGGGGCGGTCCAAGGGCAAGGAGCTCGGAGCTCGGTCAGGGCTGTCCCAGCAGAACTTTTTGAGGGTGGACGGACACGCCCGCGGGCAATCAGGTGTTGCGGGCAGGCCCCGGGGTCAGGCCCTGCTGAGTCCCCGAGCGCCACCTGGGTTCCTGCCACCACCCTTGGGCCGGGATGAGGTGCCACCTTGTGCGTAGAAGCCCTGCACACAGGCAAGAAGCCCCCCAGGCCCGCGGCGCACCCGACCCTGGAGCCCCCTGGCCGGCTGCAGCCACAGGGAACGGGGGTTCTGAGTTGGCAGGCCCCATTCCCGAAGCATCCACGGGCACTTCCCGAAGGGCTGACACCTGCTGCGCCTCAGCAGCCAGACAACCTCCCTCCCTCTGGTCGGGCACTGCAAGCCACACAGCCACTTGTGTCCCCTGTGTCCCTCCCTGGAGGCCGCAGCGCGTTTTGGGTTTCGGCGAGGACGGGCCCCTCTCGGCTTCCGTAGTCCATTTGCCCCCGGAGCCTGCCAGACCCCTGGCCCCAGGGGCGGGCCCTGCTGAGTCCCCGAGCGCCTCCTGGGTTCCTGCCACCACCCTTGGGCCGGGATGAGGTGCCACCTTGTGCGTAGAAGCCCTGCACACAGGCAAGAAGCCCCCCAGGCCCGCGGGCGCGCCCGACCCTGGAGCCCCCTGGCTGGCTGCAGCCACAGGGAACGGGGGTTCTGAGTTGGCAGCCCCCATTCCCGAAGCATCCACGGGCAGTTCCCCGAAGGGCTGACACCGGCTGCGCCTCAGCAGCCAGACAACCTCCCTCCCTCTGGTCGGGCACTGCAAGCCACACAGCCACTTGTGTCCCCTGTGTCCCTGGAGGCCGCAGCGCATTTTGGGTTTTGGCACGGACGGGCCCCTCTCGGCTTCCGTAGTCCATTTGTCCCCGGAGCCTGCCAGACCCCTGGCCCCAGGGGCGGGCCCTGCTGAGTCCCCGAGCGCCTCCTGGGTTCCTGCCACCACCCTTGGGCCGGGATGAGGTGCCACCTTGTGCGTAGAAGCCCTGCACACAGGCAAGAAGCCCCCCAGGCCCGCGGGCGCGCCCAACCCTGGAGCCCCCTGGCTGGCTGCAGCCACAGGGAACGGGGGTTCTGAGTTGGCAGCCCCCATTCCCGAAGCATCCACGGGCAGTTCCCCGAAGGGCTGACACCGGCTGCGCCTCAGCAGCCAGACAACCTCCCTCCCTCTGGTCGGGCACTGCAAGCCACACAGCCACTTGTGTCCCCTGTGTCCCTGGAAGCCGCAGTGCGTTTTGGGTTTTGGCGCGGACGGGCCCCTCTCGGCTTCCGTAGTCCATTTGCCCCCGGAGCCTGCCAGACCCCTGTCTCTAGGAGGCTGCCCAGGGGTGCTGCCAACAGCCCCCAGGTGCTGGCTAGCCGCAGCAGCCGGCCACAGGGGAGCACACACACCTGCGGGTGTCCCCAGGCCGCACACACGGACTGCCCCGCGCTTCCCGGCGTTGCAAAGAGGTCCCTCGGGAAGCCCCGCCGGCCCTAGGGGCTTGTCGGGTGGGGCCGACACACGGTGGGTGAGTGGGGAGGTCTGCTGCTGGCACACACCCACTCCTGAAGCCCACTGGGGCGGTCCAAGGGTGAGGAGCTCGGAGCTCGGTCAGGGCTGTCCCAGCAGAACTTTTTGAGGGTGGACGGACACGCCCGTGGGCAATCAGGTGTTGCGGGCAGGCCCCGGGGGCAGGCCCTGCTGAGTCCCCGAGCGCCACCTGGGTTCCTGCCACCACCCTTGGGCCGGGATGAGGTGCCACCTTGTGCGTAGAAGCCCTGCACACAGGCAAGAAGCACCCCAGGCCCGCGGGCGCGCCCGACCCTGGAGCCCCTGGCTGGCTGCAGCCACAGGGAACGGGGGTTCTGAGTTGGCAGCCCCCATTCCCGAAGCATCCACGGGCAGTTCCCCGAAGGGCTGACACCGGCTGCGCCTCAGCAGCCAGACAACCTCCCTCCCTCTGGCAGCCCCCATTCCCGAAGCATCCACGGGCAGTTCCCCGAAGGGCTGACACCGGCTGCGCCTCAGCAGCCAGACAACCTCCCTCCCACTGGTCGGGCACTGCAAGCCACACAGCCACTTGTGTCCCCTGTGTCCCTGGAGGCCGCACCGCGTTTTGGGTTTTGGCGCGGACGGGCCCCCCTTGGCTTCCGGAGTCCATTTGCCCCCGGAGCCTGCCAGAACCCTGGCACCAGGGGCGGGCCCTGCTGAGTCCCCGAGCGCCTCCTGGGTTCCTGCCACCACCCTTTGGCCGGGATGAGGTGCCACCTTGTGCGTAGAAGCCCTGCACACAGGCAAGAAGCCCCCCAGGCCCGCGGGTGCGCCCGACCCTTGAGCCCCCTGGCTGGCTGCAGCCACAGGGAACGGGGGTTCTGAGTTGGCAGCCTCCATTCCCGAAGCATCCACGGGCAGTTCCCCGAAGGGCTGACACCGGCTGCGCCTCAGCAGCCAGACAACCTCCCTCCCTCTGGTCGGGCACTGCAAGCCACACAGCCACTTGTGTCCCCTGTGTCCCTGGAGGCCGCAGCGCGTTTTGGGTTTTGGCGCGGACGGGCCCCTCTCGGCTTCCGTAGTCCATTTGCCCTGGAGGCTGCCAGACCCCTGGCCCTAGGGGCGGGCCCTCCTGAGTCCCCGAGCACCTCCTGGGTTCCTGCCACCACCCTTGGGCCGGGATGAGGTGCCACCTTGTGTGTAGAAGCCCTGCACACAGGCAAGAAGCCCCCCAGCCCCGTGGGCGCGCCCGACCCTGGAGCCCCCTGGCTGGCTGCAGCCACAGGGAACGGGGGTTCTGAGTTGGCAGCCCCCATACCCGAAGCATCCACGGGCAGTTCCCCGAAGGGCTGACACCGTCTGCGCCTCAGCAGCCAGACAACCTCCCTCCCTCTGGTCGGGCACTGCAAGCCACACAGCCACTTGTGTCCCCTGTGTCCCTGGAGGCCGCAGCGCGTTTTGGGTTTTGGCGCGGATGGGCCCCTCTCGGCTTCCGTAGTCCATTTGGCCCCGGAGCCTGCCAGACCCCTGGCCCCAGGGGCGGGCCCTGCTGAGTCCCCGAGCGCCTCCTGGGTTCCTGCCACCACCCTTTGGCCGGGATGAGGTGCCACCTTGTGCGTAGAAGCCCTGCACACAGGCAAGAAGCCCCCCAGGCCCGCGTGCGCGCCCGACCCTTGAGCCCCCTGGCTGGCTGCAGCCACAGGGAACGGGGGTTCTGAGTTGGCAGCCCCCATTCCCGAAGCATCCACGGGCATTTCCCCGAACGGCTGACACCGGCTGCGCCTCAGCAGCCAGACAACCTCCCTCCCTCTGGTCGGGCACTGCAAGCCACACAGCCACTTGTGTCCCCTGTGTCCCTGGAGGCCGCAGCGCGTTTTCGGTTTTGGCGAGGATGGGCCCCTCTCGGCTTCCATAGTCCATTTGCCCCCGGAGCCTGCCAGACCCCTGGCCCCAGGAGCGGGCCCTGCTGAGTCCCCGAGCGCCTCCTGAGTTCCTGCCACCACCCTTGGGCCGGGATGAGGTGCCACCTTGTGTGTAGAAGCCCTGCACACAGGCAAGAAGCCCCCCAGCCCCGCGGGCGCGCCCGACCCTGGAGCCCCCTGGCTGGCTGCAGCCACAGGGAACGGGGGTTCTGAGTTGGCAGCCCCCATACCCGAAGCATCCACGGGCAGTTCCCCGAAGGGCTGACACCGGCTGCGCCTCAGCAGCCAGACAACCTCCCTCCCTCTGGTCGGGCACTGCAAGCCACACAGCCACTTGTGTCCCCTGTGTCCCTGGAGGCCGCAGCGCGTTTTGGGTTTTGGCGCGGACGGGCCCCTCTCGGCTTCCGTAGTCCATTTGCCCCCGGAGCCTGCCAGACCCCTGGCCCCAGGAGCGGGCCATGCTGAGTACCCGAGCGCCTCCTGGGTTCCTGCCACCACCCTTGGGCCGGGATGAGGTGCCACCTTGTGCATAGAAGCCCTGCACACAGGCAAGAAGCCCCCCAGGCCCGCGGGCGCGCCCGACCCTGGAGCCCCCTGGCTGGCTGCAGCCACAGGGAACGGGGGTTCTGAGTTGGCAGCCTCCATTCCCGAAGCATCCACGGGCAGTTCTCCGAAGGGCTGACACCGGCTGCGCCTCAGCAGCCAGACAACCTCCCTCCCTCTGGTCGGGCACTGCAAGCCACACAGCCACTTGTGTCCCCTGTGTCCCTGGAGGCCGCAGCGCGTTTTGGGTTTTGGCGCGGACGGGCCCCTCTCGGCTTCCGTAGTCCATTTGCCCCGGAGGCTGCCAGACCCTTGGCCCTAGGGGCGGGCCCTCCTGAGTCCCCGAGCGCCTCCTGGGTTCCTGCCACCCCCTTGGGCCGGGATGAGGTGCCACCTTGTGCGTAGAAGCCCTGCACACAGGCAAGATGCCCCCCAGGCCCGCGGGCGCGCCCGACCCTGGTGCCCCCTGGCTGGCTGCAGCCACAGGGAACGGGGGTTCTGAGTTGGCAGCCCCCATTCCCGAAGCATCCACGGGCAGTTCCCCGAAGGGCTGACACCGGCTGCGCCTCAGCAGCCAGACAACCTCCCTCCCTCTGGTCGGGCACTGCAAGCCACAGAGCCACATGTGTCCCCTGTGTCCCTGGAGGCCGCAGCGCGTTTTGGGTTTCGGCGAGGACGGGCCCCTCTCGGCTTCCGTAGTCCATTTGCCCCCGGAGCCTGCCAGACCCCTGGCCCCAGGGGCGGGCCCTCCTGAGTCCCCGAGCGCCTCCTGGGTTCCTGCCACCACCCTTGGGCCGGGATGAGGTGCCACCTTGTGCGTAGAAGCCCTGCACACAGGCAAGAAGCCCCCCAGGCCCGCGGGCGCGCCCGACCCTGGAGCCCCCTGGCTGGCTGCAGCCACAGGGAACGGGGGTTCTGAGTTGGCAGCCCCCATTCCCGAAGCATCCACGGGCAGTTCCCCGAAAGGCTGACACCGGCTGCGCCTCAGCAGCCAGACAACCTCCCTCCCTCTGGTCGGGCACTGCAAGCCACAGAGCCACATGTGTCCCCTGTGTCCCTGGAGGCTGCAGCGCGTTTTGGGTTTCGGCGAGGACGGGCCCCTCTCGGCTTCCGTAGTCCATTTGCCCCCGGAGCCTGCCAGACCCCTGGCCCCAGGGGCGGGCCCTGCTGAGTCCCCGAGCGCCTCCTGAGTTCCTGCCACCACCCTTGGGCCGGGATGAGGTGCCACCTTGTGCGTAGAAGCACTGCACACAGGCATGAAGCCCCCCAGGCCCGCGGGCGCGCCCGACCCTGGAGCCCCCTGGCTGGCTGCAGCCACAGGGAACGGGGGTTCTGAGTTGGCAGCCCCCATTCCCGAAGCATCCACGGGCAGTTCCCCGAAGGGCTGACACCGGCTGTGCCTCAGCAGCCAGACAACCTCCCTCCCTCTGGTCGGGCACTGCAAGCCACACAGCCACTTGTGTCCCCTGTGTCCCTGGAGGCCGCAGCGCGTTTTGGGTTTTGGCGCGGATGGGCCCCTCTCGGCTTCCGTAGTCCATTTGGCCCCGGAGCCTGCCAGACCCCTGGCCCCAGGGGCGGGCCCTGCTGAGTCCCCGAGCGCCTCCTGAGTTCCTGCCACCACCCTTGGGCCGGGATGAGGTGCCACCTTGTGCGTAGAAGACCTGCACACAGGCATGAAGCCCCCCAGGCCCGCGGGCGCGCCCGACCCTGGAGCCCCCTGGCTGGCTGCAGCCACAGGGAACGGGGGTTCTGAGTTGGCAGCCCCCATTCCCGAAGCATCCACGGGCAGTTCCCCGAAGGGCTGACACCGGCTGCGCCTCAGCAGCCAGACAACCTCCCTCCCTCTGGTCGGGCACTGCAAGCCACACAGCCACTTGTGTCCCCTGTGTCCCTCGAGGCCGCAGCGCGTTTTGGGTTTTGGCGCGGATGGGCCCCTCTCGGCTTCCGTAGTCCATTTGTCCCTGGAGCCTGCCAGACCCCTGGCCCCAGGGGCGGGCCCTGCTGAGTCCCCGAGCGCCTCCTGGGTTCCTGCCACCACCCTTGGGCCGGGATGAGGTGCCACCTTGTGCGTAGAAGCCCTGCACACAGGCAAGAAGCCCCCCAGGCCGGCGGGCGCGCCCGACCCTGGAGCCCCCTGGCTGGCTGCAGCCACAGGGAACGGGGGTTCTGAGTTGGCAGCCCCCATTCCCGAAGCATCCACGGGCAGTTCCCCGAAGGGCTGACACCGTCTGCGCCTCAGCAGCCAGACAACCTCCCTCCCTCTGGTCGGGCACTGCAAGCCACACAGCTACTTGTGTCCCCTGTGTCCCTGGAGGCCGCAGCGCGTTTTGGGTTTTGGCGCGGACGGGCCCCTCTCGGCTTCCGTAGTCCATTTGCCCCCGGAGCCTGCCAGACCACTGGCCCAAGGGGCGGGCCCTGCTGAGTCCCCGAGCGCCTCCTGGGTTCCTGCCTCCACACTTGGGCCGGGATGAGGTGCCACCTTGTGCGTAGAAGCCCTGCACACAGGCAAGAAGCCCCCCCGGCCCGCGGGCGCGCCCGACCCTGAAGCCCCCTGGCTGGCTGCAGCCACAGGGAACGGGGGTTCTGAGTTGGCAGCCCCCATTCCCGAAGCATCCACGGGCATTTCCCCGAACGGCTGACACCGGCTGCGCCTCAGCAGCAAGACAAGCTCCCTCCCTCTGGTAGCACTGCAAGCCACACAGCCACTTGTGTCCCCTGTGTCCCTGGAGGCCGCACCGCGTTTTCGGTTTTGGCGCGGACGGGCCCCTCTCGGTTTCCATAGTCCATTTGCCCCCGGAGCCTGCCAGACCCCTGGCCCCAGGGGCGGGCCCTGCTGAGTCCCCGAGCGCCTCCTGAGTTCCTGCCACCACCCTTGGGCCGGGATGAGGTGCCACCTTGTGTGTAGAAGCCCTGTACACAGGCAAGAAGCCCCCCAGGCCCGCGGGCGCGCCCGACCCTGGAGCCCCCTGGCTGGCTGCAGCCACAGGGAACGGGGGTTCTGAGTTGGCAGCCCCCATTCCCGAAGCATCCACGGGCAGTTCCCCGAAGGGCTGACACCGTCTGCGCCTCAGCAGCCAGACAACCTCCCTCCCTCTGGTCGGGCACTGCAAGCCACACAGCCACTTGTGTCCCCTGTGTCCCTGGAGGCCGCAGCGCGTTTTGGGTTTTGGCGCGGACGGGCCCCTCTCGGCTTCCGTAGTCCATTTGCCCCCGGAGCCTGCCAGACCCCTGGCCCCAGGAGCGGGCCCTGCTGAGTCCCCGAGCGCCTCCTGGGTTCCTGCCACCACCCTTGGGCCGGGATGAGGTGCCACCTTGTGCATAGAAGCCCTGCACACAGGCAAGAAGCCCCCCAGGCCCGCGGGCGCGCCCGACCCTGGAGCCCCCTGGCTGGCTGCAGCCACAGGGAACGGGGGTTCTGAGTTGGCAGCCTCCATTCCCGAAGCATCCACGGGCAGTTCTCCGAAGGGCTGACACCGGCTGCGCCTCAGCAGCCAGACAACCTCCCTCCCTCTGGTCGGGCACTGCAAGCCACACAGCCACTTGTGTCCCCTGTGTCCCTGGAGGCCGCAGCACGTTTTGGGTTTTGGCGCGGACGGGCCCCTCTCGGCTTCCGTAGTCCATTTGCCCCGGAGGCTGCCAGACCCCTGGCCCTAGGGGCGGGCCCTCCTGAGTCCCCGAGCGCCTCCTGGGTTCCTGCCACCACCCTTGGGCCGGGATGAGGTGCCACCTTGTGCGTAGAAGCCCTGCACACAGGCAAGAAGCCCCCCAGGCCCGCGGGCGCGCCCGACCCTGGAGCCCCCTGGCTGGCTGCAGCCACAGGGAACGGGGGTTCTGAGTTGGCAGCCCCCATTCCCGAAGCATCCACGGGCAGTTCCCCGAAGGGCTGACACCGGCTGCGCCTCAGCAGCCAGACAACCTCCCTCCCTCTGGTCGGGCACTGCAAGCCACAGAGCCACATGTGTCCCCTGTGTCCCTGGAGGCTGCAGCGCGTTTTGGGTTTCGGCGAGGACGGGCCCCTCTCGGCTTCCGTAGTCCATTTGCCCCCGGAGCCTGCCAGACCCCTGGCCCCAGGGGCGGGCCCTGCTGAGTCCCCGAGCGCCTCCTGAGTTCCTGCCACCACCCTTGGGCCGGGATGAGGTGCCACCTTGTGCGTAGAAGCACTGCACACAGGCATGAAGCCCCCCAAGCCCGCGGGCGCGCCCGACCCTGGAGCCCCCTGGCTGGCTGCAGCCACAGGGAACGGGGGTTCTGAGTTGGCAGCCCCCATTCCCGAAGCATCCACGGGCAGTTCCCCGAAGGGCTGACACCGGCTGTGCCTCAGCAGCCAGACAACCTCCCTCCCTCTGGTCGGGCACTGCAAGCCACACAGCCACTTGTGTCCCCTGTGTCCCTGGAGGCCGCAGCGCGTTTTGGGTTTTGGCGCGGATGGGCCCCTCTCGGCTTCCGTAGTCCATTTGGCCCCGGAGCCTGCCAGACCCCTGACCCCAGGGGCGGGCCCTGCTGAGTCCCCGAGCGCCTCCTGAGTTCCTGCCACCACCCTTGGGCCGGGATGAGGTGCCACCTTGTGCGTAGAAGACCTGCACACAGGCATGAAGCCCCCCAGGCCCGCGGGCGCGCCCGACCCTGGAGCCCCCTGGCTGGCTGCAGCCACAGGGAACGGGGGTTCTGAGTTGGCAGCCCCCATTCCCGAAGCATCCACGGGCAGTTCCCCGAAGGGCTGACACCGGCTGCGCCTCAGCAGCCAGACAACCTCCCTCCCTCTGGTCGGGCACTGCAAGCCACACAGCCACTTGTGTCCCCTGTGTCCCTGGAGGCCGCAGCGCGTTTTGGGTTTTGGCGCGGACGGGCCCCTCTCGGCTTCCGTAGTCCATTTGTCCCCTGAGCCTGCCAGACCCCTGGCCCCAGGGGTGGGCCCTGCTGAGTCCCCGAGCGCCTCCTGGGTTCCTGCCACCACCCTTGGGCCGGGATGAGGTGCCACCTTGTGCGTAGAAGCCCTGCACACAGGCAAGAAGCCCCCCAGGCCCGTGGGCGCGCCCGACCCTGGAGCCCCCTGGCTGGCTGCAGCCACAGGGAACGGGGGTTCTGAGTTGGCAGCCTCCATTCCCGAAGCATCCACGGGCAGTTCCCCGAAGGGCTGACACCGGCTGCGCCTCAGCAGCCAGACAACCTCCCTCCCTCTGGTCGGGCACTGCAAGCCACACAGCCACTTGTGTCCCCTGTGTCCCTGGAGGCCGCAGCGCGTTTTGGGTTTTGGCGCGGACGGGCCCCTCTCGGCTTCCGTAGTCCATTTGCCCCCGGAGCCTGCCAGACCCCTGGCCCCAGGGGCGGGCCCTGCTGAGTCCCTGAGCGCCTCCTGGGTTCCTGCCACCACCCTTGGGCCGGGATGAGGTGCCACCTTGTGCGTAGAAGCCCTGCACACAGGCAAGAAGCCCCCCAGGCCCGCGGGCGCGCCCGACCCTGGAGCCCCCTGGCTGGCTGCAGCCACAGGGAACGGGGGTTCTGAGTTGGCAGCCCCCATTCCCGAAGCATCCACGGGCAGTTCCCCGAAGGGCTGACACCGGCTGCGCCTCAGCAGCCAGACAACCTCCCTCCCTCTGGTCGGGCACTGCAAGCCACACAGCCACTTGTGTCCCCTGTGTCCCTGGAGGCCGCAGCGCGTTTTGGGTTTTGGCGCAGACGGGCCCCTCTCGGCTTCCGTAGTCCATTTGCCCCCGGAGCCTGCCAGACCCCTGGCCCCAGGGGCGGGCCCTGCTGAGTCCCCGAGCGCCTCCTGGGTTCCTGCCACCACCCTTGGGCCGGGATGAAGTGCCACCTTGTGCGTAGAAGCCCTGCACACAGGCAAGAAGCCCCCCAGGCCGCGGGCGCGCCCAACCCTGGAGCCCCCTGGCTGGCTGCAGCCACAGGGAACGGGGGTTCTGAGTTGGCAGGCCCCATTCCCGAAGCATCCACGGGCACTTCCCGAAGGGCTGACACCTGCTGCGCCTCAGCAGCCAGCCAACCTCCCTCCCTCTGGTCGGGCACTGCAAGCCACACAGCCACTTGTGTCCCCTGTGTCCCTCCCTGGAGGCCGCAGCGCGTTTTGGGTTTTGGCGCGGACGGGCCCCTCTCGGCTTCCGTAGTCCATTTGCCCCCGGAGCCTGCCAGACCCCTGGCTCTAGGAGGCTGCCCAGGGGCGCTGCCAACAGTCCCCAGGTGCTGGCTAGCCGCCTCGGCCGGCCATGGGGGGAGCACACACACCTGCGGGTGTCACCGGGCCGCACACACGAACTGCCCCGCGCTTCCCGGCGTTGCAAAGAGGTCCCTCGGGAAGCCCCGCCGGCCCTAGGGGCTTGTCGGGCGGGGCCGACACACGGTGGGTGAGTGGGGAGGGCTGCTGCTGGCACACACCCACTCCTGAAGCCCACTGGGGCGGTCCAAGGGCGAGGAGCTCGGAGCTCGGTCAGGGCTGTCCCAGCAGAACTTTTTGAGGGTGGACGGACACGCCCGCGGGCAATCAGGTGTTGCGGGCAGGCCCCGGGGGCAGGCCCTGCTGAGTCCCCGAGCGCCACCTGGGTTCCTGCCACCACCCTTGGGCCGGGATGAGGTGCCACCTTGTGCGTAGAAGCCCTGCACACAGGCAAGAAGCCCCCCAGGCCCGCGGCGCCCCCGACCCTGGAGCCCCCTGGCCGGCTGCAGCCACAGGGAACGGGGGTTCTGAGTTGGCAGGCCCCATTCCCGAAGCATCCACGGGCACTTCCCGAAGGGCTGACACCTGCTGCGCCTCAGCAGCCAGCCAACCTCCCTCCCTCTGGTCGGGCACTGCAAGCCACACAGCCACTTGTGTCCCCTGTGTCCCTCCCTGGAGGCCGCAGCGCGTTTTGGGTTTTGGCGCGGACGGGCCCCTCTCGGCTTCCGTAGTCCATTTGCCCCCGGAGCCTGCCAGACCCCTGGCCCCAGGGGCGGGCCCTGCTGAGTCCCTGAGCGCCACCTGGGTTCCTGCCACCACCCTTGGGCCGGGATGAGGTGCCACCTTGTGCGTAGAAGCCCTGCACACAGGCAAGAAGCCCCCCAGGCCCGCGGGCGCGCCCGACCCTGGAGCCCCCTGGCTGGCTGCAGCCACAGGGAATGGGGGTTCTGAGTTGGCAGCCTCCATTCCCGAAGCATCCACGGGCAGTTCTCCGAAGGGCTGACACCGGCTGCGCCTCAGCAGCCAGACAACCTCCCTCCCTCTGGTCGGGCACTGCAAGCCACACAGCCACTTGTGTCCCCTGTGTCCCTGGAGGCCGCAGCGCGTTTTGGGTTTTGGCGCGGACGGGCCCCTCTCGGCTTCCGTAGTCCATTTGCCCCCGGAGCCTGCCAGACCCCTGGCCCCAGGGGCGGGCCCTGCTGAGTCCCCGAGCGCCTCCTGGGTTCCTGCCACCACCCTTGGGCCGGGATGAGGTGCCACCTTGTGCGTAGAAGCCCTGCACACAGGCAAGAAGCCCCCCAGGCCCGCGGGCGCGCCCGACCCTGGAGCCCCCTGGCTGGCTGCAGCCACAGGGAACGGGGGTTCTGAGTTGGCAGCCCCCATTCCCGAAGCATCCACGGGCAGTTCCCCGAAGGGCTGACACCGGCTGCACCTCAGCAGCCAGACAACCTCCCTCCCTCTGGTCGGGCACTGCAAGCCACACAGCCACTTGTGTCCCCTGTGTCCCTGGAGGCCGCAGCGCATTTTGGGTTTTGGCGCGGACGGGCCCCTCTCGGCTTCCGTAGTCCATTTGTCCCCGGAGCCTGCCAGACCCCTGGCCCCAGGGGTGGGCCCTGCTGAGTCCCCGAGCGCCTCCTGGGTTCCTGCCACCACCCTTGGGCCGGGATGAGGTGCCACCTTGTGCGTAGAAGCCCTGCACACAGGCAAGAAGCCCCCCAGGCCCGCGGCGCCCCCGACCCTGGAGCCCCCTGGCCGGCTGCAGCCACAGGGAACGGGGGTTCTGAGTTGGCAGGCCCCATTCCCGAAGCATCCACGGGCACTTCCCGAAGGGCTGACACCTGCTGCGCCTCAGCAGCCAGCCAACCTCCCTCCCTCTGGTCGGGCACTGCAAGCCACACAGCCACTTGTGTCCCCTGTGTCCCTCCCTGGAGGCCGCAGCGCGTTTTGGGTTTTGGCGCGGACGGGCCCCTCTCGGCTTCCGTAGTCCATTTGCCCCCGGAGCCTGCCAGAACCCTGGCCCCAGGGGCGGGCCCTGCTGAGTCCCCGAGCGCCTCCTGGGTTCCTGCCACCACCCTTGGGCTGGGATGAGGTGCCACCTTGTGCGTAGAAGCCCTGCACACAGGCAAGAAGCCCCCCAGGCCCGCGGGCGCGCCCGACCCTGGAGCCCCCTGGCTGGCTGCAGCCACAGGGAACGGGGGTTCTGAGTTGGCAGCCCCCATTCCCGAAGCATCCACGGGCAGTTCCCCGAAGGGCTGACACCGGCTGCGCCTCAGCAGCCAGACAACCTCCTCCCTCTGGTCGGGCACTGCAAGCCACACAGCCACTTGTGTCCCCTGTGTCCCTGGAGGCCGCAGCGCGTTTTGGGTTTTGGCGCGGACGGGCCCCTCTCGGCTTCCGTAGTCCATTTGCCCCCGGAGCCTGCCAGACCCCTGGCCCCAGGGGCGGGCCCTGCTGAGTCCCCGAGCGCCTCCTGGGTTCCTGCCACCACCCTTGGGCCGGGATGAGGTGCCACCTTGTGCGTAGAAGCCCTGCACACAGGCAAGAAGCCCCCCAGGCCCGCGGGCGCGCCCGACCCTGGAGCCCCCTGGCTGGCTGCAGCCACAGGGAACGGGGGTTCTGAGTTGGCAGCCCCCATTCCCGAAGCATCCACGGGCAGTTCTCCGAAGGGCTGACACCGGCTGCGCCTCAGCAGCCAGACAACCTCCCTCCCTCTGGTCGGGCACTGCAAGCCACACAGCCACTTGTGTCCCCTGTGTCCCTGGAGGCCGCAGCGCGTTTTGGGTTTTGGCGCGGACGGGCCCCTCTCGGCTTCCGTAGTCCATTTGCCCCCGGAGCCTGCCAGACCCCTGGCCACAGGGGCGGGCCCTGCTGAGTCCCCGAGCGCCTCCTGGGTTCCTGCCACCACCCTTGGGCCGGGATGAGGTGCCACCTTGTGCGTAGAAGCCCTGCACACAGGCAAGAAGCCCCCCAGGCCCGCGGGCGCGCCCGACCCTGGAGCCCCCTGGCTGGCTGCAGCCACAGGGAACGGGGGTTCTGAGTTGGCAGCCCCCATTCCCGAAGCATCCACGGGCAGTTCCCCGAAGGGCTGAAACCGGCTGCGCCTCAGCAGCCAGACAACCTCCCTCCCTCTGGTCGGGCACTGCAAGCCACACAGCCACTTGTGTCCCCTGTGTCCCTGGAGGCCGCAGCGCATTTTGGGTTTTTGCGCGGACGGGCCCCTCTCGGCTTCCGTAGTCCATTTGTCCCCTGAGCCTGCCAGACCCCTGGCCCCAGGGGTGGGCCCTGCTGAGTCCCCGAGCGCCTCCTGGGTTCCTGCCACCACCCTTGGGCCGGGATGAGGTGCCACCTTGTGCGTAGAAGCCCTGCACACAGGCAAGAAGCCCCCCAGGCCCGTGGGCGCGCCCGACCCTGGAGCCCCCTGGCTGGCTGCAGCCACAGGGAACGGGGGTTCTGAGTTGGCAGCCTCCATTCCCGAAGCATCCACGGGCAGTTCCCCGAAGGGCTGACACCGGCTGCGCCTCAGCAGCCAGACAACCTCCCTCCCTCTGGTCGGGCACTGCAAGCCACACAGCCACTTGTGTCCCCTGTGTCCCTGGAGGCCGCAGCGCGTTTTGGGTTTTGGCGCGGACGGGCCCCTCTCGGCTTCCGTAGTCCATTTGCCCCCGGAGCCTGCCAGACCCCTGGCCCCAGGGGCGGGCCCTGCTGAGTCCCCGAGCGCCTCCTGGGTTCCTGCCACCACCCTTGGGCCGGGATGAGTTGCCACCTTGTGCGTAGAAGCCCTGCACACAGGCAAGAAGCCCCCCAGGCCCGCGGGCGCGCCCGACCCTGGAGCCCCCTGGCTGGCTGCAGCCACAGGGAACGGGGGTTCTGAGTTGGCAGCCCCCATTCCCGAAGCATCCACGGGCAGTTCCCCGAAGGGCTGACACCGGCTGCGCCTCAGCAGCCAGACAACCTCCCTCCCTCTGGTCGGGCACTGCAAGCCACACAGCCACTTGTGTCCCCTGTGTCCCTAGAGGCCGCAGCGCGTTTTGGGTTTTGGCGCGGACGGGCCCCTCTCGGCTTCCGTAGTCCATTTGCCCCCGGAGCCTGCCAGACCCCTGGCCCCAGGGGCGGGCCCTGCTGAGTCCCCGAGCGCCTCCTGGGTTCCTGCCACCACCCTTGGGCCGGGATGAAGTGCCACCTTGTGCGTAGAAGCCCTGCACACAGGCAAGAAGCCCCCCAGGCCGCGGGCGCGCCCAACCCTGGAGCCCCCTGGCTGGCTGCAGCCACAGGGAACGGGGGTTCTGAGTTGGCAGGCCCCATTCCCGAAGCATCCACGGGCACTTCCCGAAGGGCTGACACCTGCTGCGCCTCAGCAGCCAGCCAACCTCCCTCCCTCTGGTCGGGCACTGCAAGCCACACAGCCACTTGTGTCCCCTGTGTCCCTCCCTGGAGGCCGCAGCGCGTTTTGGGTTTTGGCGCGGACGGGCCCCTCTCGGCTTCCGTAGTCCATTTGCCCCCGGAGCCTGCCAGACCCCTGGCTCTAGGAGGCTGCCCAGGGGCGCTGCCAACAGTCCCCAGGTGCTGGCTAGCCGCCTCGGCCGGCCATGGGGGGAGCACACACACCTGCGGGTGTCACCGGGCCGCACACACGAACTGCCCCGCGCTTCCCGGCGTTGCAAAGAGGTCCCTCGGGAAGCCCCGCCGGCCCTAGGGGCTTGTCGGGCGGGGCCGACACACGGTGGGTGAGTGGGGAGGGCTGCTGCTGGCACACACCCACTCCTGAAGCCCACTGGGGCGGTCCAAGGGCGAGGAGCTCGGAGCTCGGTCAGGGCTGTCCCAGCAGAACTTTTTGAGGGTGGACGGACACGCCCGCGGGCAATCAGGTGTTGCGGGCAGGCCCCGGGGGCAGGCCCTGCTGAGTCCCCGAGCGCCACCTGGGTTCCTGCCACCACCCTTGGGCCGGGATGAGGTGCCACCTTGTGCGTAGAAGCCCTGCACACAGGCAAGAAGCCCCCCAGGCCCGCGGCGCACCCGACCCTGGAGCCCCCTGGCCGGCTGCAGCCACAGGGAACGGGGGTTCTGAGTTGGCAGGCCCCATTCCCGAAGCATCCACGGGCACTTCCCGAAGGGCTGACACCTGCTGGGCCTCAGCAGCCAGCCAACCTCCCTCCCTCTGGTCGGGCACTGCAAGCCACACAGCCACTTGTGTCCCCTGTGTCCCTCCCTGGAGGCCGCAGCGCGTTTTGGGTTTTGGCGCGGACGGGCCCCTCTCGGCTTCCGTAGTCCATTTGCCCCCGGAGCCTGCCAGACCCCTGGCCCCAGGGGCGGGCCCTGCTGAGTCCCTGAGCGCCACCTGGGTTCCTGCCACCACCCTTGGGCCGGGATGAGGTGCCACCTTGTGCGTAGAAGCCCTGCACACAGGCAAGAAGCCCCCCAGGCCCGCGGGCGCGCCCGACCCTGGAGCCCCCTGGCTGGCTGCAGCCACAGGGAATGGGGGTTCTGAGTTGGCAGCCTCCATTCCCGAAGCATCCACGGGCAGTTCTCCGAAGGGCTGACACCGTCTGCGCCTCAGCAGCCAGACAACCTCCCTCCCTCTGGTCGGGCACTGCAAGCCACACAGCCACTTGTGTCCCCTGTGTCCCTGGAGGCCGCAGCGCGTTTTGGGTTTTGGCGCGGACGGGCCCCTCTCGGCTTCCGTAGTCCATTTGCCCCCGGAGCCTGCCAGACCCCTGGCCCCAGGGGCGGGCCCTGCTGAGTCCCCGAGCGCCTCCTGGGTTCCTGCCACCACCCTTGGGCCGGGATGAGGTGCCACCTTGTGCGTAGAAGCCCTGCACACAGGCAAGAAGCCCCCCAGGCCCGCGGGCGCGCCCGACCCTGGAGCCCCCTGGCTGGCTGCAGCCACAGGGAACGGGGGTTCTGAGTTGGCAGCCCCCATTCCCGAAGCATCCACGGGCAGTTCCCCGAAGGGCTGACACCGGCTGCACCTCAGCAGCCAGACAACCTCCCTCCCTCTGGTCGGGCACTGCAAGCCACACAGCCACTTGTGTCCCCTGTGTCCCTGGAGGCCGCAGCGCATTTTGGGTTTTGGCGCGGACGGGCCCCTCTCGGCTTCCGTAGTCCATTTGTCCCCGGAGCCTGCCAGACCCCTGGCCCCAGGGGTGGGCCCTGCTGAGTCCCCGAGCGCCTCCTGGGTTCCTGCCACCACCCTTGGGCCGGGATGAGGTGCCACCTTGTGCGTAGAAGCCCTGCACACAGGCAAGAAGCCCCCCAGGCCCGTGGGCGCGCCCGACCCTGGAGCCCCCTGGCTGGCTGCAGCCACAGGGAACGGGGGTTCTGAGTTGGCAGCCCCCATTCCCGAAGCATCCACGGGCAGTTCCCCGTAGGGCTGACACCGGCTGCGCGTCAGCAGCCAGACAACCTCCCTCCCTCTGGTCGGGCACTGCAAGCCACACAGCCACTTGTGTCCCCTGTGTCCCTGGAGGCCGCAGCGCGTTTTGGGTTTTGGCGCGGACGGGCCCCTCTCGGCTTCCGTAGTCCATTTGCCCCCGGAGCCTGCCAGACCCCTGGCTCTAGGAGGCTGCCCAGGGGTGTTTCCAACAGCCCCCAGGTGCTGGCTAGCCGCAGCAGCCGGCCACAGGGGAGCACACACACCTGCGGGTGTCCCCAGGCCGCACACACGGACTGCCCAGCGCTTCCCGGCGTTGCAAATAGGTCCCCCGGGAAGCCCTGCCGGCCCTAGGGGCATGTTGGGCGGGGCCGTCGCACAGTGGGTGAGTGGGGAGGGCTGCTGCTGGCACACACCCACTCCTGAAGCCCACTGGGGCGGTCCAAGGGCGAGGAGCTCGGAGCTCGGTCAGGGCTGTCCCAGCAGAACTTTTTGAGGGTGGACGGACACGCCCGCGGGCAATCAGGTGTTGCAGGCAGGCCCCGGGGGCAGGCCCTGCTGAGTCCCCGAACGCCACCTGGGTTCCTGCCACCACCCTTGGGCCGGGATGAGGTGCCACCTTGTGCGTAGAAGCCCTGCACACAGGCAAGAAGCCCCCCAGGCCCGCGGCGCACCCGACCCTGGAGCCCCCTGGCCGGCTGCAGCCACAGGGAACGGGGGTTCTGAGTTGGCAGGCCCCATTCCCGAAGCATCCACGGGCACTTCCCGAAGGGCTGACACCTGCTGCGCCTCAGCAGCCAGCCAACCTCCCTCCCTCTGGTCGGGCACTGCAAGCCACACAGCCACTTGTGTCCCCTGTGTCCCTCCCTGGAGGCCGCAGCGCGTTTTGGGTTTTGGCGCGGACGGGCCCCTCTCGGCTTCCGTAGTCCATTTGTCCCCTGAGCCTGCCAGACCCCTGGCCCCAGGGGTGGGCCCTGCTGAGTCCCCGAGCGCCTCCTGGGTTCCTGCCACCACCCTTGGGCCGGGATGAGGTGCCACCTTGTGCGTAGAAGCCCTGCACACAGGCAAGAAGCCCCCCAGGCCCGTGGGCGCGCCCGACCCTGGAGCCCCCTGGCTGGCTGCAGCCACAGGGAACGGGGGTTCTGAGTTGGCAGCCTCCATTCCCGAAGCATCCACGGGCAGTTCCCCGAAGGGCTGACACCGGCTGCGCCTCAGCAGCCAGACAACCTCCCTCCCTCTGGTCGGGCACTGCAAGCCACACAGCCACTTGTGTCCCCTGTGTCCCTGGAGGCCGCAGCGCGTTTTGGGTTTTGGCGCGGACGGGCCCCTCTCGGCTTCCGTAGTCCATTTGCCCCCGGAGCCTGCCAGACCCCTGGCCCCAGGGGCGGGCCCTGCTGAGTCCCCGAGCGCCTCCTGGGTTCCTGCCACCACCCTTGGGCCGGGATGAGGTGCCACCTTGTGCGTAGAAGCCCTGCACACAGGCAAGAAGCCCCCCAGGCCCGCGGGCGCGCCCGACCCTGGAGCCCCCTGGCTGGCTGCAGCCACAGGGAACGGGGGTTCTGAGTTGGCAGCCCCCATTCCCGAAGCATCCACGGGCAGTTCCCCGAAGGGCTGACACCGGCTGCGCCTCAGCAGCCAGACAACCTCCCTCCCTCTGGTCGGGCACTGCAAGCCACACAGCCACTTGTGTCCCCTGTGTCCCTAGAGGCCGCAGCGCGTTTTGGGTTTTGGCGCGGACGGGCCCCTCTCGGCTTCCGTAGTCCATTTGCCCCCGGAGCCTGCCAGACCCCTGGCCCCAGGGGCGGGCCCTGCTGAGTCCCCGAGCGCCTCCTGGGTTCCTGCCACCACCCTTGGGCCGGGATGAAGTGCCACCTTGTGCGTAGAAGCCCTGCACACAGGCAAGAAGCCCCCCAGGCCGCGGGCGCGCCCAACCCTGGAGCCCCCTGGCTGGCTGCAGCCACAGGGAACGGGGGTTCTGAGTTGGCAGGCCCCATTCCCGAAGCATCCACGGGCACTTCCCGAAGGGCTGACACCTGCTGCGCCTCAGCAGCCAGCCAACCTCCCTCCCTCTGGTCGGGCACTGCAAGCCACACAGCCACTTGTGTCCCCTGTGTCCCTCCCTGGAGGCCGCAGCGCGTTTTGGGTTTTGGCGCGGACGGGCCCCTCTCGGCTTCCGTAGTCCATTTGCCCCCGGAGCCTGCCAGACCCCTGGCTCTAGGAGGCTGCCCAGGGGCGCTGCCAACAGTCCCCAGGTGCTGGCTAGCCGCCTCGGCCGGCCATGGGGGGAGCACACACACCTGCGGGTGTCACCGGGCCGCACACACGAACTGCCTCGCGCTTCCCGGCGTTGCAAAGAGGTCCCTCGGGAAGCCCCGCCGGCCCTAGGGGCTTGTCGGGCGGGGCCGACACACGGTGGGTGAGTGGGGAGGGCTGCTGCTGGCACACACCCACTCCTGAAGCCCACTGGGGCGGTCCAAGGGCGAGGAGCTCGGAGCTCGGTCAGGGCTGTCCCAGCAGAACTTTTTGAGGGTGGACGGACACGCCCGCGGGCAATCAGGTGTTGCGGGCAGGCCCCGGGGGCAGGCCCTGCTGAGTCCCCGAGCGCCACCTGGGTTCCTGCCACCACCCTTGGGCCGGGATGAGGTGCCACCTTGTGCGTAGAAGCCCTGCACACAGGCAAGAAGCCCCCCAGGCCCGCGGCGCACCCGACCCTGGAGCCCCCTGGCCGGCTGCAGCCACAGGGAACGGGGGTTCTGAGTTGGCAGGCCCCATTCCCGAAGCATCCACGGGCACTTCCCGAAGGGCTGACACCTGCTGGGCCTCAGCAGCCAGCCAACCTCCCTCCCTCTGGTCGGGCACTGCAAGCCACACAGCCACTTGTGTCCCCTGTGTCCCTCCCTGGAGGCCGCAGCGCGTTTTGGGTTTTGGCGCGGACGGGCCCCTCTCGGCTTCCGTAGTCCATTTGCCCCCGGAGCCTGCCAGACCCCTGGCCCCAGGGGCGGGCCCTGCTGAGTCCCTGAGCGCCACCTGGGTTCCTGCCACCACCCTTGGGCCGGGATGAGGTGCCACCTTGTGCGTAGAAGCCCTGCACACAGGCAAGAAGCCCCCCAGGCCCGCGGGCGCGCCCGACCCTGGAGCCCCCTGGCTGGCTGCAGCCACAGGGAATGGGGGTTCTGAGTTGGCAGCCTCCATTCCCGAAGCATCCACGGGCAGTTCTCCGAAGGGCTGACACCGTCTGCGCCTCAGCAGCCAGACAACCTCCCTCCCTCTGGTCGGGCACTGCAAGCCACACAGCCACTTGTGTCCCCTGTGTCCCTGGAGGCCGCAGCGCGTTTTGGGTTTTGGCGCGGACGGGCCCCTCTCGGCTTCCGTAGTCCATTTGCCCCCGGAGCCTGCCAGACCCCTGGCCCCAGGGGCGGGCCCTGCTGAGTCCCCGAGCGCCTCCTGGGTTCCTGCCACCACCCTTGGGCCGGGATGAGGTGCCACCTTGTGCGTAGAAGCCCTGCACACAGGCAAGAAGCCCCCCAGGCCCGCGGGCGCGCCCGACCCTGGAGCCCCCTGGCTGGCTGCAGCCACAGGGAACGGGGGTTCTGAGTTGGCAGCCCCCATTCCCGAAGCATCCACGGGCAGTTCCCCGAAGGGCTGACACCGGCTGCACCTCAGCAGCCAGACAACCTCCCTCCCTCTGGTCGGGCACTGCAAGCCACACAGCCACTTGTGTCCCCTGTGTCCCTGGAGGCCGCAGCGCATTTTGGGTTTTGGCGCGGACGGGCCCCTCTCGGCTTCCGTAGTCCATTTGTCCCCGGAGCCTGCCAGACCCCTGGCCCCAGGGGTGGGCCCTGCTGAGTCCCCGAGCGCCTCCTGGGTTCCTGCCACCACCCTTGGGCCGGGATGAGGTGCCACCTTGTGCGTAGAAGCCCTGCACACAGGCAAGAAGCCCCCCAGGCCCGTGGGCGCGCCCGACCCTGGAGCCCCCTGGCTGGCTGCAGCCACAGGGAACGGGGGTTCTGAGTTGGCAGCCCCCATTCCCGAAGCATCCACGGGCAGTTCCCCGTAGGGCTGACACCGGCTGCGCGTCAGCAGCCAGACAACCTCCCTCCCTCTGGTCGGGCACTGCAAGCCACACAGCCACTTGTGTCCCCTGTGTCCCTGGAGGCCGCAGCGCGTTTTGGGTTTTGGCGCGGACGGGCCCCTCTCGGCTTCCGTAGTCCATTTGCCCCCGGAGCCTGCCAGACCCCTGGCTCTAGGAGGCTGCCCAGGGGTGTTTCCAACAGCCCCCAGGTGCTGGCTAGCCGCAGCAGCCGGCCACAGGGGAGCACACACACCTGCGGGTGTCCCCAGGCCGCACACACGGGCTGCCCAGCGCTTCCCGGCGTTGCAAATAGGTCCCCCGGGAAGCCCTGCCGGCCCTAGGGGCATGTTGGGCGGGGCCGTCGCACAGTGGGTGAGTGGGGAGGGCTGCTGCTGGCACACACCCACTCCTGAAGCCCACTGGGGCGGTCCAAGGGCGAGGAGCTCGGAGCTCGGTCAGGGCTGTCCCAGCAGAACTTTTTGAGGGTGGACGGACACGCCCGCGGGCAATCAGGTGTTGCAGGCAGGCCCCGGGGGCAGGCCCTGCTGAGTCCCCGAACGCCACCTGGGTTCCTGCCACCACCCTTGGGCCGGGATGAGGTGCCACCTTGTGCGTAGAAGCCCTGCACACAGGCAAGAAGCCCCCCAGGCCCGCGGCGCACCCGACCCTGGAGCCCCCTGGCCGGCTGCAGCCACAGGGAACGGGGGTTCTGAGTTGGCAGGCCCCATTCCCGAAGCATCCACGGGCACTTCCCGAAGGGCTGACACCTGCTGCGCCTCAGCAGCCAGCCAACCTCCCTCCCTCTGGTCGGGCACTGCAAGCCACACAGCCACTTGTGTCCCCTGTGTCCCTCCCTGGAGGCCGCAGCGCGTTTTGGGTTTTGGCGCGGACGGGCCCCTCTCGGCTTCCGTAGTCCATTTGTCCCCTGAGCCTGCCAGACCCCTGGCCCCAGGGGTGGGCCCTGCTGAGTCCCCGAGCGCCTCCTGGGTTCCTGCCACCACCCTTGGGCCGGGATGAGGTGCCACCTTGTGCGTAGAAGCCCTGCACACAGGCAAGAAGCCCCCCAGGCCCGTGGGCGCGCCCGACCCTGGAGCCCCCTGGCTGGCTGCAGCCACAGGGAACGGGGGTTCTGAGTTGGCAGCCTCCATTCCCGAAGCATCCACGGGCAGTTCCCCGAAGGGCTGACACCGGCTGCGCCTCAGCAGCCAGACAACCTCCCTCCCTCTGGTCGGGCACTGCAAGCCACACAGCCACTTGTGTCCCCTGTGTCCCTGGAGGCCGCAGCGCGTTTTGGGTTTTGGCGCGGACGGGCCCCTCTCGGCTTCCGTAGTCCATTTGCCCCCGGAGCCTGCCAGACCCCTGGCCCCAGGGGCGGGCCCTGCTGAGTCCCCGAGCGCCTCCTGGGTTCCTGCCACCACCCTTGGGCCGGGATGAGGTGCCACCTTGTGCGTAGAAGCCCTGCACACAGGCAAGAAGCCCCCCAGGCCCGCGGGCGCGCCCGACCCTGGAGCCCCCTGGCTGGCTGCAGCCACAGGGAACGGGGGTTCTGAGTTGGCAGCCCCCATTCCCGAAGCATCCACGGGCAGTTCCCCGAAGGGCTGACACCGGCTGCGCCTCAGCAGCCAGACAACCTCCCTCCCTCTGGTCGGGCACTGCAAGCCACACAGCCACTTGTGTCCCCTGTGTCCCTGGAGGCCGCAGCGCGTTTTGGGTTTTGGCGCGGACGGGCCCCTCTCGGCTTCCGTAGTCCATTTGCCCCCGGAGCCTGCCAGACCCCTGGCCCCAGGGGCGGGCCCTGCTGAGTCCCCGAGCGCCTCCTGGGTTCCTGCCACCACCCTTGGGCCGGGATGAAGTGCCACCTTGTGCGTAGAAGCCCTGCACACAGGCAAGAAGCCCCCCAGGCCGCGGGCGCGCCCAACCCTGGAGCCCCCTGGCTGGCTGCAGCCACAGGGAACGGGGGTTCTGAGTTGGCAGGCCCCATTCCCGAAGCATCCACGGGCACTTCCCGAAGGGCTGACACCTGCTGCGCCTCAGCAGCCAGCCAACCTCCCTCCCTCTGGTCGGGCACTGCAAGCCACACAGCCACTTGTGTCCCCTGTGTCCCTCCCTGGAGGCCGCAGCGCGTTTTGGGTTTTGGCGCGGACGGGCCCCTCTCGGCTTCCGTAGTCCATTTGCCCCCGGAGCCTGCCAGACCCCTGGCTCTAGGAGGCTGCCCAGGGGCGCTGCCAACAGTCCCCAGGTGCTGGCTAGCCGCCTCGGCCGGCCATGGGGGGAGCACACACACCTGCGGGTGTCACCGGGCCGCACACACGAACTGCCCCGCGCTTCCCGGCGTTGCAAAGAGGTCCCCCGGGAAGCCCCGCCGGCCCTAGGGGCTTGTCGGTTGGGGCCGACACACGGTGGGTGAGTGGGGAGGGCTGCTGCTGGCACACACCCACTCCTGAAGCCCACTGGGGCGGTCCAAGGGCGAGGAGCTCGGAGCTCGGTCAGGGCTGTCCCAGCAGAACTTTTTGAGGGTGGACGGACACGCCCGCGGGCAATCAGCTGTTGCGGGCAGGCCCCGGGGGCAGGCCCTGCTGAGTCCCCGAGCGCCACCTGGGTTCCTGCCACCACCCTTGGGCCGGGATGAGGTGCCACCTTGTGCGTAGAAGCCCTGCACACAGGCAAGAAGCCCCCCAGGCCCGCGGCGCACCCGACCCTGGAGCCCCCTGGCCGGCTGCAGCCACAGGGAACGGGGGTTCTGAGTTGGCAGGCCCCATTCCCGAAGCATCCACGGGCACTTCCCGAAGGGCTGACACCTGCTGGGCCTCAGCAGCCAGCCAACCTCCCTCCCTCTGGTCGGGCACTGCAAGCCACACAGCCACTTGTGTCCCCTGTGTCCCTCCCTGGAGGCCGCAGCGCGTTTTGGGTTTTGGCGCGGACGGGCCCCTCTCGGCTTCCGTAGTCCATTTGCCCCCGGAGCCTGCCAGACCCCTGGCCCCAGGGGCGGGCCCTGCTGAGTCCCTGAGCGCCACCTGGGTTCCTGCCACCACCCTTGGGCCGGGATGAGGTGCCACCTTGTGCGTAGAAGCCCTGCACACAGGCAAGAAGCCCCCCAGGCCCGCGGGCGCGCCCGACCCTGGAGCCCCCTGGCTGGCTGCAGCCACAGGGAATGGGGGTTCTGAGTTGGCAGCCTCCATTCCCGAAGCATCCACGGGCAGTTCTCCGAAGGGCTGACACCGGCTGCGCCTCAGCAGCCAGACAACCTCCCTCCCTCTGGTCGGGCACTGCAAGCCACACAGCCACTTGTGTCCCCTGTGTCCCTGGAGGCCGCAGCGCGTTTTGGGTTTTGGCGCGGACGGGCCCCTCTCGGCTTCCGTAGTCCATTTGCCCCCGGAGCCTGCCAGACCCCTGGCCCCAGGGGCGGGCCCTGCTGAGTCCCCGAGCGCCTCCTGGGTTCCTGCCACCACCCTTGGGCCGGGATGAGGTGCCACCTTGTGCGTAGAAGCCCTGCACACAGGCAAGAAGCCCCCCAGGCCCGCGGGCGCGCCCGACCCTGGAGCCCCCTGGCTGGCTGCAGCCACAGGGAACGGGGGTTCTGAGTTGGCAGCCCCCATTCCCGAAGCATCCACGGGCAGTTCCCCGAAGGGCTGACACCGGCTGCACCTCAGCAGCCAGACAACCTCCCTCCCTCTGGTCGGGCACTGCAAGCCACACAGCCACTTGTGTCCCCTGTGTCCCTGGAGGCCGCAGCGCATTTTGGGTTTTGGCGCGGACGGGCCCCTCTCGGCTTCCGTAGTCCATTTGTCCCCGGAGCCTGCCAGACCCCTGGCCCCAGGGGTGGGCCCTGCTGAGTCCCCGAGCGCCTCCTGGGTTCCTGCCACCACCCTTGGGCCGGGATGAGGTGCCACCTTGTGCGTAGAAGCCCTGCACACAGGCAAGAAGCCCCCCAGGCCCGTGGGCGCGCCCGACCCTGGAGCCCCCTGGCTGGCTGCAGCCACAGGGAACGGGGGTTCTGAGTTGGCAGCCCCCATTCCCGAAGCATCCACGGGCAGTTCCCCGTAGGGCTGACACCGGCTGCGCGTCAGCAGCCAGACAACCTCCCTCCCTCTGGTCGGGCACTGCAAGCCACACAGCCACTTGTGTCCCCTGTGTCCCTGGAGGCCGCAGCGCGTTTTGGGTTTTGGCGCGGACGGGCCCCTCTCGGCTTCCGTAGTCCATTTGCCCCCGGAGCCTGCCAGACCCCTGGCTCTAGGAGGCTGCCCAGGGGTGTTTCCAACAGCCCCCAGGTGCTGGCTAGCCGCAGCAGCCGGCCACAGGGGAGCACACACACCTGCGGGTGTCCCCAGGCCGCACACACGGACTGCCCAGCGCTTCCCGGCGTTGCAAATAGGTCCCCCGGGAAGCCCTGCCGGCCCTAGGGGCATGTTGGGCGGGGCCGTCGCACAGTGGGTGAGTGGGGAGGGCTGCTGCTGGCACACACCCACTCCTGAAGCCCACTGGGGCGGTCCAAGGGCGAGGAGCTCGGAGCTCGGTCAGGGCTGTCCCAGCAGAACTTTTTGAGGGTGGACGGACACGCCCGCGGGCAATCAGGTGTTGCAGGCAGGCCCCGGGGGCAGGCCCTGCTGAGTCCCCGAACGCCACCTGGGTTCCTGCCACCACCCTTGGGCCGGGATGAGGTGCCACCTTGTGCGTAGAAGCCCTGCACACAGGCAAGAAGCCCCCCAGGCCCGCGGCGCACCCGACCCTGGAGCCCCCTGGCCGGCTGCAGCCACAGGGAACGGGGGTTCTGAGTTGGCAGGCCCCATTCCCGAAGCATCCACGGGCACTTCCCGAAGGGCTGACACCTGCTGCGCCTCAGCAGCCAGCCAACCTCCCTCCCTCTGGTCGGGCACTGCAAGCCACACAGCCACTTGTGTCCCCTGTGTCCCTCCCTGGAGGCCGCAGCGCGTTTTGGGTTTTGGCGCGGACGGGCCCCTCTCGGCTTCCGTAGTCCATTTGCCCCCGGAGCCTGCCAGACCCCTGGCTCTAGGAGGCTGCCCAGGGGCGCTGCCAACAGCCCCCAGGTGCTGGCTAGCCACAGCAGCCGGCCACGGGGGAGCACACACACCTGCGGGTGTCCCCAGGCCGCACACACGGACTGCCCCGCGCTTCCCAGCGTTGCAAAGAGGTCCCCCGGGAAGCCCCGCCGGCCCTAGGGGCTTATCGGGCGGGGCCGACGCACGGTGGGTGAGTTGGGAGGGCTGCTGCTGGCACACACCCACTCCTGAAGCCCACTGGGGCGGTCCAAGGGCAAGGAGCTCGGAGCTCGGTCAGGGCTGTCCCAGCAGAACTTTTTGAGGGTGGACGGACACGCCCGCGGGCAATCAGGTGTTGCGGGCAGGCCCCGGGGGCAGGCCCTGCTGAGTCCCCGAGCGCCACCTGGGTTCCTGCCACCACCCTTGGGCCGGGATGAGGTGCCACCTTGTGCGTAGAAACCCTGCACACAGGCAAGAAGCCCCCCTGGCCCGCGGCGCACCCGACCCTGGAGCCCCCTGGCCGGCTGCAGCCACAGGGAACGGGGGTTCTGAGTTGGCAGGCCCCATTCCCGAAGCATCCACAGGCACTTCCCGAAGGGCTGACACCTGCTGCGCCTCAGCAGCCAGACAACCTCCCTCCCTCTGGTCGGGCACTGCAAGCCACACAGCCACTTGTGTCCCCTGTGTCCCTCCCTGGAGGCCGCTGCGCGTTTTGGGTTTTGGCGCGGACGGGCCCCTCTCGGCTTCCGTAGTCCATTTGCCCCCGGAGCCTGCCAGACCCCTGGCCCCAGGGGCGGGCCCTGCTGAGTCCCCGAGCGCCTCCTGGGTTCCTGCCACCACCCTTGGGCCGGGATGAGGTGCCACCTTGTGCGTAGAAGCCCTGCACACAGGCAAGAAGCCCCCAGGCCCGCGGGCGCGCCCGACCCTGGAGCCCCCTGGCTGGCTGCAGCCACAGGGAACGGGGGTTCTGAGTTGGCAGCCCCCATTCCCGAAGCATCCACGGGCAGTTCCCCGAAGGGCTGACACCGGCTGCGCCTCAGCAGCCAGACAACCTCCCTCCCTCTGGTCGGGCACTGCAAGCCACACAGCCACTTGTGTCCCCTGTGTCCCTGGAGGCCGCAGCGCGTTTTGGGTTTTGGCGCGGACGGGCCCCTCTCGGCTTCCGTAGTCCATTTGCCCCCGGAGCCTGCCAGACCCCTGGCCCCAGGGGCGGGCCCTGCTGAGTCCCCGAGCGCCTCCTGGGTTCCTGCCACCACCCTTGGGCCGGGATGAAGTGCCACCTTGTGCGTAGAAGCCCTGCACACAGGCAAGAAGCCCCCCAGGCCGCGGGCGCGCCCAACCCTGGAGCCCCCTGGCTGGCTGCAGCCACAGGGAACGGGGGTTCTGAGTTGGCAGGCCCCATTCCCGAAGCATCCACGGGCACTTCCCGAAGGGCTGACACCTGCTGCGCCTCAGCAGCCAGCCAACCTCCCTCCCTCTGGTCGGGCACTGCAAGCCACACAGCCACTTGTGTCCCCTGTGTCCCTCCCTGGAGGCCGCAGCGCGTTTTGGGTTTTGGCGCGGACGGGCCCCTCTCGGCTTCCGTAGTCCATTTGCCCCCGGAGCCTGCCAGACCCCTGGCTCTAGGAGGCTGCCCAGGGGCGCTGCCAACAGTCCCCAGGTGCTGGCTAGCCGCCTCGGCCGGCCATGGGGGGAGCACACACACCTGCGGGTGTCACCGGGCCGCACACACGAACTGCCCCGCGCTTCCCGGCGTTGCAAAGAGGTCCCTCGGGAAGCCCCGCCGGCCCTAGGGGCTTGTCGGGCGGGGCCGACACACGGTGGGTGAGTGGGGAGGGCTGCTGCTGGCACACACCCACTCCTGAAGCCCACTGGGGCGGTCCAAGGGCGAGGAGCTCGGAGCTCGGTCAGGGCTGTCCCAGCAGAACTTTTTGAGGGTGGACGGACACGCCCGCGGGCAATCAGGTGTTGCGGGCAGGCCCCGGGGGCAGGCCCTGCTGAGTCCCCGAGCGCCACCTGGGTTCCTGCCACCACCCTTGGGCCGGGATGAGGTGCCACCTTGTGCGTAGAAGCCCTGCACACAGGCAAGAAGCCCCCCAGGCCCGCGGCGCACCCGACCCTGGAGCCCCCTGGCCGGCTGCAGCCACAGGGAACGGGGGTTCTGAGTTGGCAGGCCCCATTCCCGAAGCATCCACGGGCACTTCCCGAAGGGCTGACACCTGCTGGGCCTCAGCAGCCAGCCAACCTCCCTCCCTCTGGTCGGGCACTGCAAGCCACACAGCCACTTGTGTCCCCTGTGTCCCTCCCTGGAGGCCGCAGCGCGTTTTGGGTTTTGGCGCGGACGGGCCCCTCTCGGCTTCCGTAGTCCATTTGCCCCCGGAGCCTGCCAGACCCCTGGCCCCAGGGGCGGGCCCTGCTGAGTCCCTGAGCGCCACCTGGGTTCCTGCCACCACCCTTGGGCCGGGATGAGGTGCCACCTTGTGCGTAGAAGCCCTGCACACAGGCAAGAAGCCCCCCAGGCCCGCGGGCGCGCCTGACCCTGGAGCCCCCTGGCTGGCTGCAGCCACAGGGAATGGGGGTTCTGAGTTGGCAGCCTCCATTCCCGAAGCATCCACGGGCAGTTCTCCGAAGGGCTGACACCGGCTGCGCGTCAGCAGCCAGACAACCTCCCTCCCTCTGGTCGGGCACTGCAAGCCACACAGCCACTTGTGTCCCCTGTGTCCCTGGAGGCCGCAGCGCGTTTTGGGTTTTGGCGCGGACGGGCCCCTCTCGGCTTCCGTAGTCCATTTGCCCCCGGAGCCTGCCAGACCCCTGGCCCCAGGGGCGGGCCCTGCTGAGTCCCCGAGCGCCTCCTGGGTTCCTGCCACCACCCTTGGGCCGGGATGAGGTGCCACCTTGTGCGTAGAAGCCCTGCACACAGGCAAGAAGCCCCCAGGCCCGCGGGCGCGCCCGACCCTGGAGCCCCCTGGCTGGCTGCAGCCACAGGGAACGGGGGTTCTGAGTTGGCAGCCCCCATTCCCGAAGCATCCACGGGCAGTTCCCCGAAGGGCTGACACCGGCTGCACCTCAGCAGCCAGACAACCTCCCTCCCTCTGGTCGGGCACTGCAAGCCACACAGCCACTTGTGTCCCCTGTGTCCCTGGAGGCCGCAGCGCATTTTGGGTTTTGGCGCGGACGGGCCCCTCTCGGCTTCCGTAGTCCATTTGTCCCCGGAGCCTGCCAGACCCCTGGCCCCAGGGGTGGGCCCTGCTGAGTCCCCGAGCGCCTCCTGGGTTCCTGCCACCACCCTTGGGCCGGGATGAGGTGCCACCTTGTGCGTAGAAGCCCTGCACACAGGCAAGAAGCCCCCCAGGCCCGTGGGCGCGCCCGACCCTGGAGCCCCCTGGCTGGCTGCAGCCACAGGGAACGGGGGTTCTGAGTTGGCAGCCCCCATTCCCGAAGCATCCACGGGCAGTTCCCCGTAGGGCTGACACCGGCTGCGCGTCAGCAGCCAGACAACCTCCCTCCCTCTGGTCGGGCACTGCAAGCCACACAGCCACTTGTGTCCCCTGTGTCCCTGGAGGCCGCAGCGCGTTTTGGGTTTTGGCGCGGACGGGCCCCTCTCGGCTTCCGTAGTCCATTTGCCCCCGGAGCCTGCCAGACCCCTGGCTCTAGGAGGCTGCCCAGGGGTGTTTCCAACAGCCCCCAGGTGCTGGCTAGCCGCAGCAGCCGGCCACAGGGGAGCACACACACCTGCGGGTGTCCCCAGGCCGCACACACGGACTGCCCAGCGCTTCCCAGCGTTGCAAATAGGTCCCCCGGGAAGCCCTGCCGGCCCTAGGGGCATGTTGGGCGGGGCCGTCGCACAGTGGGTGAGTGGGGAGGGCTGCTGCTGGCACACACCCACTCCTGAAGCCCACTGGGGCGGTCCAAGGGCGAGGAGCTCGGAGCTCGGTCAGGGCTGTCCCAGCAGAACTTTTTGAGGGTGGACGGACACGCCCGCGGGCAATCAGGTGTTGCAGGCAGGCCCCGGGGGCAGGCCCTGCTGAGTCCCCGAACGCCACCTGGGTTCCTGCCACCACCCTTGGGCCGGGATGAGGTGCCACCTTGTGCGTAGAAGCCCTGCACACAGGCAAGAAGCCCCCCAGGCCCGCGGCGCACCCGACCCTGGAGCCCCCTGGCCGGCTGCAGCCACAGGGAACGGGGGTTCTGAGTTGGCAGGCCCCATTCCCGAAGCATCCACGGGCACTTCCCGAAGGGCTGACACCTGCTGCGCCTCAGCAGCCAGCCAACCTCCCTCCCTCTGGTCGGGCACTGCAAGCCACACAGCCACTTGTGTCCCCTGTGTCCCTCCCTGGAGGCCGCAGCGCGTTTTGGGTTTTGGCGCGGACGGGCCCCTCTCGGCTTCCGTAGTCCATTTGCCCCCGGAGCCTGCCAGACCCCTGGCTCTAGGAGGCTGCCCAGGGGCGCTGCCAACAGCCCCCAGGTGCTGGCTAGCCACAGCAGCCGGCCACGGGGGAGCACACACACCTGCGGGTGTCCCCAGGCCGCACACACGGACTGCCCCGCGCTTCCCAGCGTTGCAAAGAGGTCCCCCGGGAAGCCCCGCCGGCCCTAGGGGCTTGTCGGGCGGGGCCGACGCACGGTGGGTGAGTTGGGAGGGCTGCTGCTGGCACACACCCACTCCTGAAGCCCACTGGGGCGGTCCAAGGGCAAGGAGCTCGGAGCTCGGTCAGGGCTGTCCCAGCAGAACTTTTTGAGGGTGGACGGACACGCCCGCGGGCAATCAGGTGTTGCGGGCAGGCCCCGGGGGCAGGCCCTGCTGAGTCCCCGAGCGCCACCTGGGTTCCTGCCACCACCCTTGGGCCGGGATGAGGTGCCACCTTGTGCGTAGAAACCCTGCACACAGGCAAGAAGCCCCCCTGGCCCGCGGCGCACCCGACCCTGGAGCCCCCTGGCCGGCTGCAGCCACAGGGAACGGGGGTTCTGAGTTGGCAGGCCCCATTCCCGAAGCATCCACAGGCACTTCCCGAAGGGCTGACACCTGCTGCGCCTCAGCAGCCAGACAACCTCCCTCCCTCTGGTCGGGCACTGCAAGCCACACAGCCACTTGTGTCCCCTGTGTCCCTCCCTGGAGGCCGCTGCGCGTTTTGGGTTTTGGCGCGGACGGGCCCCTCTCGGCTTCCGTAGTCCATTTGCCCCCGGAGCCTGCCAGACCCCTGGCTCTAGGAGGCTGCCCAGGGGCGCTGCCAACCACCCCCAGGTGCTGGCTAGCCGCCTCGGCCGGCCATGGGGGGAGCACACACACCTGCGGGTGTCCCCAGGCCGCACACACGAACTGCCCCGCGCTTCCCGGCGTTGCAAAGAGGTCCCTCGGGAAGCCCCGCCGGCCCTAGGGGCTTGTCGGGCGGGGCCGACACACGGTGGGTGAGTGGGGAGGGCTGCTGCTGGCACACACCCACTCCTGAAGCCCACTGGGGCGGTCCAAGGGCGAGGAGCTCGGAGCTCGGTCAGGGCTGTCCCAGCAGAACTTTTTGAGGGTGGACGGACACGCCCGCGGGCAATCAGGTGTTGCGGGCAGGCCCCGGGGGCAGGCCCGGCTGAGTCCCCGAGCGCCACCTGGGTTCCTGCCACCACCCTTGGGCCGAGATGAGGTGCCACCTTGTGCGTAGAAGCCCTGCACACAGGCAAGAAGCCCCCCAGGCCCGCGGCGCACCCGACCCTGGAGCCCCCTGGCCGGCTGCAGCCACAGGGAACGGGGGTTCTGAGTTGGCAGGCCCCATTCCCGAAGCATCCACGGCACTTCCCGAAGGGCTGACACCTGCTGCGCCTCAGCAGCCAGCCAACCTCCCTCCCTCTGGTCGGGCACTGCAAGCCACACAGCCACTTGTGTCCCCTGTGTCCCTCCCTGGAGGCCGCAGCGCGTTTTGGGTTTTGGCGCGGACGGGCCCCTCTCGGCTTCCGTAGTCCATTTGCCCCCGGAGCCTGCCAGACCCCTGGCCCCAGGGGCGGGCCCTGCTGAGTCCCCGAGCGCCTCCTGGGTTCCTGCCACCACCCTTGGGCTGGAATGAGGTGCCACCTTGTGCGTAGAAGCCCTGCACACAGGCAAGAAGCCCCCCAGGCCCGCGGGCGCGCCCGACCCTGGAGCCCCCTGGCTGGCTGCAGCCACAGGGAACGGGGGTTCTGAGTTGGCAGCCCCCATTCCCGAAGCATCCACGGGCAGTTCCCCGAAGGGCTGACACCGGCTGCGCCTCAGCAGCCAGACAACCTCCCTCCCTCTGGTCGGGCACTGCAAGCCCAACAGCCACTTGTGTCCCCTGTGTCCCTGGAGTCTGCAGCGCGTTTTGGGTTTTGGCGCGGACGGGCCCCTCTCGGCTTCAGTAGTCCATTTGCCCCCGGAGCCTGCCAGACCCCTGGCCCCAGGGGCGGGCCCTGCTGAGTCCCCGAGCGCCTCCTGGGTTCCTGCCACCACCCTTGGGCCGGGATGAGGTGCCACCTTGTGCGTAGAAGCCCTGCACACAGGCAAGAAGCCCCCCAGGCCCGCGGGCGCCCCCGACCCTGGAGCCCCCTGGCTGGCTGCAGCCACAGGGAACGGGGGTTCTGAGTTGGCAGCCCCCATTCCCGAAGCATCCACGGGCAGTTCCCCGAACGGCTGACACCGGCTGCACCTCAGCAGCCAGACAACCTCCCTCCCACTGGTCGGGCACTGCAAGCCACACAGCCACTTGTGTCCCTGTGTCCCTGGAGGCCGCAGCGCGTTTTGGGTTTTGGCGCGGACGGGCCCCCCTTGGCTTCCGGAGTCCATTTGCCCCAGAGCCTGCCAGAACCCTGGCCCCAGGGGCGGGCCCTGCTGAGTCCCCGAGCGCCTCCTGGGTTCCTGCCACCACCCTTGGGCCGGGATGAGGTGCCACCTTGTGCGTAGAAGCCCTGCACACAGGCAAGAAGCCCCCCAGGCCTGCGGGCGCCCCCGACCCTGGAGCCCCCTGGCTGGCTGCAGCCACAGGGAACGGGGGTTCTGAGTTGGCAGCCCCCATTCCCGAAGCATCCACGGGCAGTTCCCCGAAGGGCTGACACCGGCTGCGCCTCAGCAGCCAGACAACCTCCCTCCCTCTGGTCGGGCACTGCAAGCCACACAGCCACTTGTGTCCCCTGTGTCCCTGGAGGCCGCACCGCGTTTTGGGTTTTGGCGCGGACGGGCCCCCCTTGGCTTCCGTAGTCCATATGCCCCCAGAGCCTGCCAGAACCCTGGCCCCAGGGGCGGGCCCTGCTGAGTCCCCGAGCACCTCCTGGGTTCCTGCCACCACCCTTGGGCCGGGATGAGGTGCCACCTTGTGCGTAGAAGCCCTGCACACAGGCAAGAATCCCCCCAGGCCCGCGGGCGCGCCCGACCCTGGAGCCCCTGGCTGGCTGCAGCCACAGGGAACGGGGGTTCTGAGTTGGCAGCCCCCATTCCCGAAGCATCCACGGGGAGTTCCCCGAACGGCTGACACCGGCTGCACCTCAGCAGCCAGACAACCTCCCTCCATCTGGTCGGGCACTGCAAGCCACACAGCCACTTGTGTCCCCTGTGTCCCTGGAGGCCGCACCGCGTTTTGGGTTTTGGCGCGGACGGGCCCCCCTTGGGTTCCGTAGTCCATATGCCTCCAGAGCCTGCCAGAACCCTGGCCCCAGGGGCGGGCCCTGCTGAGTCCCCGAGCGCCTCCTGGGTTCCTGCCACCACCCTTGGGCCGGGATGAGGTGCCACCTTGTGCGTAGAAGCCCTGCACACAGGCAAGAAGCCCCCCAGGCCCGCGGGCGCGCCCGACCCTGGAGCCCCCTGGCTGGCTGCAGCCACAGGGAACGGGGGTTCTGAGTTGGCAGCCCCCATTCCCGAAGCATCCACGGGCAGTTCCCCGAAGGGCTGACACCGGCTGCGCCTCAGCAGCCAGACAACCTCCCTCCCTCTGGCAGCCCCCATTCCCGAAGCATCCACGGGCAGTTCCCCGAAGGGCTGACACCGGCTGCACCTCAGCAGCCAGACAACCTTCCTCCCTCTGGTCGGGCACTGCAAGCCACACAGCCACTTGTGTCCCCTGTGTCCCTGGAGGCCGCAGCGCGTTTTGGGTTTTGGGGCGTACGGGCCCCCCTTGGCTTCCGGAGTCCATTTGCCCCCGGAGCCTGCCAGAACCCTGGCCCCAGGGGCGGGCCCTGCTGAGTCCCCGAGCGCCTCCTGGGTTCCTGCCACCACCCTTTGGCCGGGATGAGGTGCCACCTTGTGTGTAGAAGCCCTGCACACAGGCAAGAAGCCCCCCAGGCCCGCGGGCGCGCCCGACCCTTGAGCCCCCTGGCTGGCTGCAGCCACAGGGAACGGGGGTTCTGAGTTGGCAGCCTCCATTCCCGAAGCATCCACGGGCAGTTCCCCGAAGGGCTGACACCGGCTGCGCCTCAGCAGCCAGACAACCTCCCTCCCTCTGGTCGGGCACTGCAAGCCACACAGCCACTTGTGTCCCCTGTGTCCCTGGAGGCCGCAGCGCGTTTTGGGTTTTGGCGCGGACGGGCCCCTCTCGGCTTCCGTAGTCCATTTGCCCTGGAGGCTGCCAGACCCCTGGCCCTAGGGGCGGGCCCTCCTGAGTCCCCGAGCGCCTCCTGGGTTCCTGCCACCACCCTTGGGCCGGGATGAGGTGCCACCTTGTGCGTAGAAGCCCTGCACACAGCAAGAAGCCCCCCAGGCCCGCGGGCGCGCCCGACCCTGGAGCCCCCTGGCTGGCTGCAGCCACAGGGAACGGGGGTTCTGAGTTGGCAGCCCCCATTCCCGAAGCATCCACGGGCAGTTCCCCGAAGGGCTGACACCGGCTGCGCCTCAGCAGCCAGACAACCTCCCTCCCTCTGGTCGGGCACTGCAAGCCACACAGCCACTTGTGTCCCCTGTGTCCCTGGAGGCCGCAGCGCGTTTTGGGTTTTGGCGCGGATGGGCCCCTCTCGGCTTCCGTAGTCCATTTGGCCCCGGAGCCTGCCAGACCCCTGGCCCCAGGGGCGGGCCCTGCTGAGTCCCCGAGCGCCTCCTGGGTTCCTGCCACCACCCTTGGGCCGGGATGAGGTGCCACCTTGTGCGTAGAAGCCCTGCACACAGGCAAGAAGCCCCCCAGGCCCGCGGGCGCGCCCGACCCTTGAGCCCCCTGGCTGGCTGCAGCCACAGGGAACGGGGGTTCTGAGTTGGCAGCCCCCATTCCCGAAGCATCCACGGGCAGTTCCCCGAACGGCTGACACTGGCTGCGCCTCAGCAGCCAGACAACCTCCCTCCCTCTGGTCGGGCACTGCAAGCCACACAGCCACTTGTGTCCCCTGTGTCCCTGGAGGCCGCAGCGCGTTTTCGGTTTTGGCGAGGACGGGCCCCTCTCGGCTTCCGTAGTCCATTTTCCCCCGGAGCCTGCCAGACCCCTGGCCCCAGGGGCGGGCCCTGCTGAGTCCCCGAGCGCCTCCTGGGTTCCTGCCACCACCCTTGGGCCGGGATGAGGTGCCACCTTGTGCGTAGAAGCCCTGCACACAGGCAAGAAGCCCCCCAGGCCCGCGGGCGCGCCCGACCCTGGAGCCCCCTGGCTGGCTGCAGCCACAGGGAATGGGGATTCTGAGTTGGCAGCCTCCATTCCCGAAGCATCCACGGGCAGTTCTCCGAAGGGCTGACACCGGCTGCGCCTCAGCAGCCAGACAACCTCCCTCCCTCTGGTCGGGCACTGCAAGCCACACAGCCACTTGTGTCCCCTGTGTCCCTGGAGGCCGCAGCGCGTTTTGGGTTTTGGCGCGGACGGGCCCCTCTCGGCTTCCGTAGTCCATTTGCCCCCGGAGCCTGCCAGACCCTGGCCCCAGGGGCGGGCCCTGCTGAGTCCCCGAGCGCCTCCTGGGTTCCTGCCACCACCCTTGGGCCGGGATGAGGTGCCACCTTGTGCGTAGAAGCCCTGCACACAGGCAAGAAGCCCCCCAGGCCCACGGGCGCGCCCGACCCTGGAGCCCCCTGGCTGGCTGCAGCCACAGGGAACGGGGGTTCTGAGTTGGCAGCCCCCATTCCCGAAGCATCCACGGGCAGTTCCCCGAAGGGCTGAAACCGGCTGCGCCTCAGCAGCCAGACAACCTCCCTCCCTCTGGTCGGGCACTGCAAGCCACACAGCCACTTGTGTCCCCTGTGTCCCTGGAGGCCGCAGCGCATTTTGGGTTTTGGCGCGGACGGGCCCCTCTCGGCTTCCGTAGTCCATTTGTCCCCTGAGCCTGCCAGACCCCTGGCCCCAGGGGTGGGCCCTGCTGAGTCCCCGAGCGCCTCCTGGGTTCCTGCCACCACCCTTGGGCCGGGATGAGGTGCCACCTTGTGCGTAGAAGCCCTGCACACAGGCAAGAAGCCCCCCAGGCCCGTGGGCGCGCCCGACCCTGGAGCCCCCTGGCTGGCTGCAGCCACAGGGAACGGGGGTTCTGAGTTGGCAGCCCCCATTCCCGAAGCATCCACGGGCAGTTCCCCGAAGGGCTGACACCGGCTGCGCCTCAGCAGCCAGACAACCTCCCTCCCTCTGGTCGGGCACTGCAAGCCACACAGCCACTTGTGTCCCCTGTGTCCCTGGAGGCCGCAGCGCGTTTTGGGTTTTGGCGCGGACGGGCCCCTCTCGGCTTCCGTAGTCCATTTGCCCCCGGAGCCTGCCAGACCCCTGGCCCAGGGGCGGGCCCTGCTGAGTCCCCGAGCGCCTCCTGGGTTCCTGCCACCACCCTTGGGCCGGGATGAGGTGCCACCTTGTGCGTAGAAGCCCTGCACACAGGCAAGAAGCCCCCCAGGCCCGCGGGCACGCCCGACCCTGGAGCCCCCTGGCTGGCTGCAGCCACAGGGAACGGGGGTTCTGAGTTGGCAGCCCCCATTCCCGAAGCATCCACGGGCAGTTCCCCGAAGGGCTGACACCGGCTGCGCCTCAGCAGCCAGACAACCTCCCTCCCTCTGGTCGGGCACTGCAAGCCACACAGCCACTTGTGTCCCCTGTGTCCCTGGAGGCCGCAGCGCGTTTTCGGTTTTGGCGCCGACGGGCCCCTCTCGGCTTCCGTAGTCCATTTGCCCCCGGAGCCTGCCAGACCCCTGGCCCCAGGGGCGGGCCCTGCTGAGTCCCCGAGCGCCTCCTGGGTTCCTGCCACCACCCTTGGGCCGGGATGAAGTGCCACCTTGTGCGTAGAAGCCCTGCACACAGGCAAGAAGCCCCCCAGGCCCGCGGGCGCGCCCAACCCTGGAGCCCCCTGGCTGGCTGCAGCCACAGGGAACGGGGGTTCTGAGTTGGCAGCCCCCATTCCCGAAGCATCCACGGGCAGTTCCCCGAAGGGCTGACACCGGCTGCGCCTCAGCAGCCAGACAACCTCCCTCCCTCTGGTCGGGCACTGCAAGCCACACAGCCACTTGTGTCCCCTGTGTCCCTCCCTGGAGGCCGCAGCGCGTTTTGGGTTTTGGCGCGGACGGGCCCCTCTCGGCTTCCGTAGTCCATTTGCCCCCGGAGCCTGCCAGACCCCTGGCTCTAGGAGGCTGCCCAGGGGTGCTGCCAACAGCCCCCAGGTGCTGGCTAGCCGCAGCAGACGGCCACAGGGGAGCACACACACCTGCGGGTGTCCCCAGGCCGCACACACGGACTGCCCCGCGCTTCCCGGCGTTGCAAATAGGTCCCCCGGGAAGCCCCGCCGGCCCTAGGGGCATGTTGGGCGAGGCCGTCGCACAGTGGGTGAGTGGGGAGGGCTGCTGCTGGCACACACCCACTCCTGAAGCCCACTGGGGCGGTCCAAGGGCGAGGAGCTCGGAGCTCGGTCAGGGCTGTCCCAGCAGAACTTTTTGAGGGTGGACGGACACGCCCGCGGGCAATCAGGTGTTGCAGGCAGGCCCCGGGGGCAGGCCCTGCTGAGTCCCCGAGCGCCACCTGGGTTCCTGCCACCAACCTTGGGCCGGGATGAGGTGCCACCTTGTGCGTAGAAGCCCTGCACACAGGCAAGAAGCCCCCCAGGCCCGCGGCGCACCCGACCCTGGAGCCCCCTGGCCGGCTGCAGCCACAGGGAACGGGGGTTCTGAGTTGGCAGGCCCCATTCCCGAAGCATCCACGGGCACTTCCCGAAGGGCTGACACCTGCTGCGCCTCAGCAGCCAGCCAACCTCCCTCCCTCTGGTCGGGCACTGCAAGCCACACAGCCACTTGTGTCCCCTGTGTCCCTCCCTGGAGGCCGCAGCGCGTTTTGGGTTTTGGCGCGGACGGGCCCCTCTCGGCTTCCGTAGTCCATTAGCCCCCGGAGCCTGCCAGACCCCTGGCTCTAGGAGGCTGCCCAGGGGCGCTGCCAACAGCCCCCAGGTGCTGGCTAGCCGCCTCGGCCGGCCATGGGGGGAGCACACACACCTGCGGGTGTCACCGGGCCGCACACACGAAATGCCCCGCGCTTCCCGGCGTTGCAAATAGGCCCCCCGGGAAGCCCCACCCGACCTAGGGGCTTGTCGGGTGGGGCCGACGCACTGTGGGTGAGTGGGGAGGGCTGCTGCTGGCACACACCCACTCCTGAAGCCCACTGGGGCGGTCCAAGGGCGAGGAGCTCGGAGCTCGGTCAGGGCTGTCCCAGCAGAACTTTTTGAGGGTGGACGGACACGCCCGCGGGCAATCAGGTGTTGCGGGCAGGCCCTGGGGGCAGGCCCTGCTGAGTCCCCGAGCGCCACCTGGGTTCCTGCCACCACCCTTGGGCCGGGATGAGGTGCCACCTTGTGCGTAGAAGCCCTGCACACAGGCAAGAAGCCCCCCAGGCCCGCGGCGCACCCGACCCTGGAGCCCCCTGGCCGGCTGCAGCCACAGGGAACGGGGGTTCTGAGTTGGCAGGCCCCATTCCCGAAGCATCCACGGGCACTTCCCGAAGGGCTGACACCTGCTGCGCCTCAGCAGCCAGACAACCTCCCTCCCTCTGGTCGGGCACTGCAAGCCACACAGCCACTTGTGTCCCCTGTGTCCCTCCCTGGAGGCCGCAGCGCGTTTTGGGTTTTGGCGCGGACGGGCCCCTCTCGGCTTCCGTAGTCCATTTGCCCCCGGAGCCTGCCAGACCCCTGGCTCTAGGAGGCTGCCCAGGGGCGCTGCCAACAGCCCCCAGGTGCTGGCTAGCCGCCTCGTCCGGCCATGGGGGGAGCACACACACCTGCGGGTGTCCCCGGGCCGCACACACGAACTGTCCCGCGCTTCCCGGCGTTACAAATAGGCCCCCCGGGAAGCCCCACCCTCCCTAGGGCTTGTCGGGTGGGGCCGACGCACGGTGGGTGAGTGGGGAGGGCTGCTGCTGGCACACACCCACTCCTGAAGCCCACTGGGGCGGTCCAAGGGCGAGGAGCTCGGAGCTCGGTCAGGGCTGTCCCAGCAGAACTTTTTGAGGGTGGACGGACACGCCCGCGGGCAATCAGGTGTTGCGGGCAGGCCCCGGGGGCATGCCCTGCTGAGTCCCCGAGCGCCACCTGGTTTCCTGCCACCACCCTTGGGCCGGGATGAGGTGCCACCTTGTGCGTAGAAGCCCTGCACACAGGCAAAAAGCCCCAAGGCCCGCGGCGCACCCGACCCTGGAGCCCCCTGGCCGGCTGCAGCCACAGGGAACGGGGGTTCTCAGTTGGCAGGCCCCATTCCCGAAGCATCCACGGGCACTTCCCGAAGGGCTGACACCTGCTGCGCCTCAGCAGCCAGCCAACCTCCCTCCCTCTGGTCGGGCACTGCAAGCCACACAGCCACTTGTGTCCCCTGTGTCCCTCCCTGGAGGCCGCAGCGCGTTTTGGGTTTTGGCGCGGACGGGCCCCTCTCGGCTTCCGTAGTCCATTTGCCCCCGGAGCCTGCCAGACCCCTGGCTCTAGGAGGCTGCCCAGGGGCGCTGCCAACAGCCCCCAGGTGCTGGCTAGCCACAGCAGCCGGCCACGGGGGAGCACACACACCTGCGGGTGTCCCCAGGCCGCACACACGGACTGCCCCGCGCTTCCCAGCGTTGCAAAGAGGTCCCCCGGGAAGCCCCGCCGGCCCTAGGGGCTTGTCGGGCGGGGCCGACGCACGGTGGGTGAGTGGGGAGGGCTGCTGCTGGCACACACCCACTCCTGAAGCCCACTGGGGCGGTCCAAGGGCAAGGAGCTCGGAGCTCGGTCAGGGCTGTCCCAGCAGAACTTTTTGAGGGTGGACGGACACGCCCGCGGGCAATCAGGTGTTGCGGGCAGGCCCCGGGGTCAGGCCCTGCTGAGTCCCCGAGCGCCACCTGGGTTCCTGCCACCACCCTTGGGCCGGGATGAGGTGCCACCTTGTGCGTAGAAGCCCTGCACACAGGCAAGAAGCCCCCCTGGCCCGCGGCACACCCGACCCTGGAGCCCCCTGGCCGGCTGCAGCCACAGGGAACGGGGGTTCTGAGTTGCCAGGCCCCATTCCCGAAGCATCCACAGGCACTTCCCGAAGGGCTGACACCTGCTGCGCCTCAGCAGCCAGACAACCTCCCTCCCTCTGGTCGGGGACTGCAAGCCACACAGCCACTTGTGTCCCCTGTGTCCCTCCCTGGAGGCCGCAGCGCGTTTTGGGTTTTGGCGCGGACGGGCCCCTCTCGGCTTCCGTAGTCCATTTGCCCCCGGAGCCTGCCAGACCCCTGGCTCTAGGAGGCTGCCCAGGGGCGCTGCCAACCACACCCAGGTGCTGGCTAGCCGCCTCGGCCGGCCATGGGGGGAGCACACACACCTGCGGGTGTCCCCAGGCCGCACACACGAACTGCCCCGCGCTTCCCGGCGTTGCAAAGAGGTCCCTCGGGAAGCCCCGCCGGCCCTAGGGGCTTGTCGGGCGGGGCCGACACACGATGGGTGAGTGGGGAGGGCTGCTCCTGGCACACACCCACTCCTGAAGCCCACTGGGGCGGTCCAAGGGCGAGGAGCTCGGAGCTCGGTCAGGGCTGTCCCAGCAGAACTTTTTGAGGGTGGACGGACACGCCCGCGGGCAATCAGGTGTTGCGGGCAGGCCCTGGGGGCAGGCCCTGCTGAGTCCCCGAGCGCCACCTGGGTTCCTGCCACCACCCTTGGGCCGGGATGAGGTGCCACCTTGTGCGTAGAAGCCCTGCACACAGGCAAGAAGCCCCCCAGGCCCGCGGGCGCGCCCGACCCTGGAGCCCCCTGGCTGGCTGCAGCCACAGGGAACGGGGGTTCTGAGTTGGCAGCCCCCATTCCCGAAGCATCCACACGCAGTTCTCCGAAGGGCTGACACCGGCTGCGCCTCAGCAGCCAGACAACCTCCCTCCCTCTGGTCGGGCACTGCAAGCCACACAGCCACTTGTGTCCCCTGTGTCCCTGGAGGCCGCAGCGCGTTTTGGGTTTTGGCGTGGACGGGCCCCTCTCGGCTTCCGTAGTCCATTTGCCCCCGGAGCCTGCCAGACCCCTGGCCCCAGGGGCGGGCCCTGCTGAGTCCCCGAGCGCCTCCTGGGTTCCTGCCACCACCCTTGGGCCGGGATGAGGTGCCACCTTGTGCGTAGAAGCCCTGCACACAGGCAAGAAGCCCCCCAGGCCCGCGGGCGCGCCCGACCCTGGAGCCCCCTGGCTGGCTGCAGCCACAGGGAACGGGGGTTCTGAGTTGGCAGCCCCCATTCCCGAAGCATCCACGGGCAGTTCCCCGAAGGGCTGACACCGGCTGCGCCTCAGCAGCCAGACAACCTCCCTCCCTCTGGTCGGGCACTGCAAGCCACACAGCCACTTGTGTCCCCTGTGTCCCTGGAGGCCGCAGCGCATTTTGGGTTTTGGCACGGACGGGCCCCTCTCAGCTTCCGTTGTCCATTTGTCCCCGGAGCCTGCCAGACCCCTGGCCCCAGGGGCGGGCCCTGCTGAGTCCCCGAGCGCCTCCTGGGTTCCTGCCACCACCCTTGGGCCGGGATGAGGTGCCACCTTGTGCGTAGAAGCCCTGCACACAGGCAAGAAGCCCCCCAGGCCCGCGGGCGTGCACGACCCTGGAGCCCCCTGGCTGGCTGCAGCCACAGGGAACGGGGGTTCTGAGTTGGCAGCCCCCATTCCCGAAGCATCCACGGGCAGTTCCCCGAACGGCTGACACCGGCTGCGCCTCAGCAGCCAGACAACCTCCCTCCCTCTGGTCGGGCACTGCAAGCCACACAGCCACTTGTGTCCCCTGTGTCCCTGGAGGCCGCAGCGCGTTTTGGGTTTTGGCGCGGACGGGCCCCTCTCGGCTTCCGTAGTCCATTTGCCCCGGAGCCTGCCAGACCCCTGGCCCCAGGGGCGGGCCCTGCTGAGTCCCCGAGCGCCTCCTGGGTTCCTGCCACCACCCTTGGGCCGGGATGTGGTGCCACCTTGTGTGTAGAAGCCCTGCACACAGGCAAGAAGCCCCCCAGGCCCGCGGGCGCGCCCGACCCTGGAGCCCCCTGGCTGGCTGCAGCCACAGGGAACGGGGGTTCTGAGTTGGCAGCCCCCATTCCCGAAGCATCCACGGGCAGTTCCCCGAAGGGCTGACACCGGCTGCGCCTCAGCAGCCAGACAACCTCCCTCCCTCTGGTCGGGCACTGCAAGCCACACAGCCACTTGTGTCCCCTGTGTCCCTGGAGGCCGCAGCGCGTTTTGAGTTTTGGCGCGGACGGGCCCCTCTCGGCTTCCGTAGTCCATTTGCCCCCGGAGCCTGCCAGACCCCGGGCCCCAGGGGCGGGCCCTGCTGAGTCCCCGAGCGCCTCCTGGGTTCCTGCCACCACCCTTGGGCCGGGATGAGGTGCCACCTTGTGCGTAGAAGCCCTGCACACAGGCAAGAAGCCCCCCAGGCCCGCGGGCGCGCCCGACCCTGGAGCCCCCTGGCTGGCTGCAGCCACAGGGAACGGGGGTTCTGAGTTGGCAGCCCCCATTCCCGAAGCATCCACGGGCAGTTCCCCGAAGGGCTGACACCGGCTGCGCCTCAGCAGCCAGACAACCTCCCTCCCTCTGGTCGGGCACTGCAAGCCACACAGCCACTTGTGTCCCCTGTGTCCCTGGAGGCCGCAGCGCGTTTTGGGTTTTGGCGCGGACGGGCCCCTCTCGGCTTCCGTAGTCCATTTGCCCCGGAGCCTGCCAGACCCCTGGCCCCAGGGGCGGGCCCTGCTGAGTCCCCGAGCGCCTCCTGGGTTCCTGCCACCACCCTTGGGCCGGGATGAGGTGCCACCTTGTGCATAGAAGCCCTGCACACAGGCAAGAAGCCCCCCAGGCCCGCGGGCGCGCCCGACCCTGGAGCCCCCTGGCTGGCTGCAGCCACAGGGAACGGGGGTTCTGAGTTGGCAGCCCCCATTCCCGAAGCATCCACGGGCAGTTCCCCGAAGGGCTGACACCGGCTGCGCCTCAGCAGCCAGACAACCTCCCTCCCTCTGGTCGGGCACTGCAAGCCACACAGCCACTTGTGTCCCCTGTGTCCCTGGAGGCCGCAGCGCGTTTTGGGTTTTGGCGCGGACGGGCCCCTCTCGGCTTCCGTAGTCCATTTGCCCCGGAGCCTGCCAGACCCCTGGCCCCAGGGGCGGGCCCTGCTGAGTCCCCGAGCGCCTCCTGGGTTCCTGCCACCACCCTTGGGCCGGGATGTGGTGCCACCTTGTGTGTAGAAGCCCTGCACACAGGCAAGAAGCCCCCCAGGCCCGCGGGCGCGCCCGACCCTGGAGCCCCCTGGCTGGCTGCAGCCACAGGGAACGGGGGTTCTGAGTTGGCAGCCCCCATTCCCGAAGCATCCACGGGCAGTTCCCCGAAGGGCTGACACCGGCTGCGCCTCAGCAGCCAGACAACCTCCCTCCCTCTGGTCGGGCACTGCAAGCCACACAGCCACTTGTGTCCCCTGTGTCCCTGGAGGCCGCAGCGCGTTTTGGGTTTTGGCGCGGACGGGCCCCTCTCGGCTTCCGTAGTCCATTTGCCCCGGAGCCTGCCAGACCCCTGGCCCCAGGGGCGGGCCCTGCTGAGTCCCCGAGCGCCTCCTGGGTTCCTACAACCACCCTTGGGCCGGGATGAGGTGCCACCTTGTGCGTAGAAGCCCTGCACACAGGCAAGAAGCCCCCCAGGCCCGCGGGCGCGCCCGACCCTGGAGCCCCCTGGCTGGCTGCAGCCACAGGGAACGGGGGTTCTGAGTTGGCAGCCCCCATTCCCGAAGCATCCACGGGCAGTTCCCCGAAGGGCTGACACCGGCTGCGCCTCAGCAGCCAGACAACCTCCCTCCCTCTGGTCGGGCACTGCAAGCCACACAGCCACTTGTGTCCCCTGTGTCCCTGGAGGCCGCAGCGCGTTTTGGGTTTTGGCGCGGACGGGCCCCTCTCGGCTTCCGTAGTCCATTTGCCCCGGAACCTGCCAGACCCCTGGCCCCAGGGGCGGGCCCTGCTGAGTCCCCGAGCGCCTCCTGGGTTCCTGCCACCACCCTTGGGCCGGGATGAGGTGCCACCTTGTGCGTAGAAGCCCTGCACACAGGCAAGAAGCCCCCCAGGCCCGCGGGCGCGCCCGACCCTGGAGCCCCTTGGCTGGCTGCAGCCACAGGGAACGGGGGTTCTGAGTTGGCAGCCCCTATTCCCGAAGCATCCACGGGCAATTGCCCGAAGGGCTGACACCGGCTGCGCCTCAGCAGCCAGAAAACCTCCCTCCCTCTGGTCGGGCACTGCAAGCCACACAGCCACTTGTGTCCCCTGTGTCCCTGGAGGCCGCAGCGCGTTTTGGGTTTTGGCGCGGACGGGCCCCTCTCGGCTTCCGTAGTCCATTTGCCCCGGAGCCTGCCAGACCCCTGGCCCCAGGGGCGGGCCCTGCTGAGTCCCCGAGCGCCTCCTGGGTTCCTACAACCACCCTTGGGCCGGGATGAGGTGCCACCTTGTGCGTAGAAGCCCTGCACACAGGCAAGAAGCCCCCCAGGCCCGCGGGCGCGCCCGACCCTGGAGCCCCCTGGCTGGCTGCAGCCACAGGGAACGGGGGTTCTGAGTTGGCAGCCCCCATTCCCGAAGCATCCACGGGCAGTTCCCCGAAGGGCTGACACCGGCTGCGCCTCAGCAGCCAGACAACCTCCCTCCCTCTGGTCGGGCACTGCAAGCCACACAGCCACTTGTGTCCCCTGTGTCCCTGGAGGCCGCAGCGCGTTTTGGGTTTTGGCGCGGACGGGCCCCTCTCGGCTTCCGTAGTCCATTTGCCCCGGAACCTGCCAGACCCCTGGCCCCAGGGGCGGGCCCTGCTGAGTCCCCGAGCGCCTCCTGGGTTCCTGCCACCACCCTTGGGCCGGGATGAGGTGCCACCTTGTGCGTAGAAGCCCTGCACACAGGCAAGAAGCCCCCCAGGCCCGCGGGCGCGCCCGACCCTGGAGCCCCTTGGCTGGCTGCAGCCACAGGGAACGGGGGTTCTGAGTTGGCAGCCCCTATTCCCGAAGCATCCACGGGCACTTCCCGAAGGGCTGACACCGGCTGCGCCTCAGCAGCCAGACAACCTCCCTCCCTCTGGTCGGGCACTGCAAGCCACACAGCCACTTGTGTCCCCTGTGTCCCTGGAGGCCGCAGCGCGTTTTGGGTTTTGGCGCGGACGGGCCCCTCTCGGATTCCGTAGTCCATTTGCCCCGGAACCTGCCAGACCCCTGGCCCCAGGAGCGGGCCCTGCTGAGTCCGCGAGCGCCTCCTGGGTTCCTGCCACCACCCTTGGGCCGGGATGAGGTGCCACCTTGTGTGTAGAAGCCCTGCACACAGGCAAGAAGCCCCCCAGGCCCGCGGGCGCGCCCGAACCTGGAGCCCCCTGGCTGGCTGTAGCCACAGGGAACGGGGGTTCTGAGTTGGCAGCCCCCATTCCCGAAGCATCCACGGGCAGTTCCCCGAAGGGCTGACACCGGCTGCGCCTCAGCAGCCAGACAACCTCCCTCCCTCTGGTCGGGCACTGCAAGCCACACAGCCACTTGTGTCCCCTGTGTCCCTGGAGGCCGCAGCGCGTTTTGGGTTTTGGCGCGGACGGGCCCCTCTCGGCTTCCGTAGTCCATTTGCCCCCGGAACCTGCCAGAACCCTGGCCCTAGGGGCGGGCCCTGCTGAGTCCCCGAGCGCCTCCTGGGTTCCTGCCACCACCCTTGGGCCGGGATGAGGTGCCACCTTGTGTGTAGAAGCCCTGCACACAGGCAAGAAGCCCCCCAGGCCCGCGGGCGCGCCCGACCCTGGAGCCCCCTGGCTGGCTGCAGCCACAGGGAACGGGGGTTCTGAGTTGGCAGCCCCCATTCCCGAAGCATCCACGGGCAGTTCCCCGAAGGGCTGACATCGGCTGCGCCTCAGCAGCCAGACAACCTCCCTCCCTCTGGTCGGGCACTGCAAGCCACACAGCCACTTGTGTCCCCTGTGTCCCTGGAGGCCGCAGCGCGTTTTGGGTTTTGGCGCGGACGGGCCCCTCTCGGCTTCCGTAGTCCATTTGCCCCGGAGCCTGCCAGACCCCTGGCCCCAGGGGCGGGCCCTGCTGAGTCCCCGAGCGCCTCCTGGGTTCCTGCCACCACCCTTGGGCCGGGATGTGGTGCCACCTTGTGTGTAGAAGCCCTGCACACAGGCAAGAAGCCCCCCAGGCCCGCGGGCGCGCCCGACCCTGGAGCCCCCTGGCTGGCTGCAGCCACAGGGAACGGGGGTTCTGAGTTGGCAGCCCCCATTCCCGAAGCATCCACGGGCAGTTCCCCGAAGGGCTGACACCGGCTGCGCCTCAGCAGCCAGACAACCTCCCTCCCTCTGGTCGGGCACTGCAAGCCACACAGCCACTTGTGTCCCCTGTGTCCCTGGAGGCCGCAGCGCGTTTTGGGTTTTGGCGCGGACGGGCCCCTCTCGGCTTCCGTAGTCCATTTGCCCCGGAGCCTGCCAGACCCCTGGCCCCAGGGGCGGGCCCTGCTGAGTCCCCGAGCGCCTCCTGGGTTCCTGCCACCACCCTTGGGCCGGGATGAGGTGCCACCTTGTGCGTAGAAGCCCTGCATACAGGCAAGAAGCCCCCCAGGCCCGCGGGCGCGCCCGACCCTGGAGCCCCCTGGCTGGCTGCAGCCACAGGGAACGGGGGTTCTGAGTTGGCAGCCCCCATTCCGGAAGCATCCACGGGCAGTTCCCCGAAGGCCTGACACCGGCTGCGCCTCAGCAGCCAGACAACCTCCCTCCCTCTGGTCGGGCACTGCAAGCCACACAGCCACTTGTGTCCCCTGTGTCCCTGGAGGCCGCAGCGCGTTTTGGGTTTTGGCGCGGACGGGCCCCTCTCGGCTTCCGTAGTCCATTTGCCCCGGAGCCTGCCAGACCCCTGGCCCCAGGGGCGGGCCCTGCTGAGTCCCCGAGCGCCTCCTGGGTTCCTGCCACCACCCTTGGGCCGGGATGAGGTGCCACCTTGTGCATAGAAGCCCTGCACACAGGCAAGAAGCCCCCCAGGCCCGCGGGCGCGCCCGACCCTGGAGCCCCCTGGCTGGCTGCAGCCACAGGGAACGGGGGTTCTGAGTTGGCAACCCCCATTCCCGAAGCATCCACGGGCAGTTCCCCGAAGGGCTGACACCGGCTGCGCCTCAGCAGCCAGACAACCTCCCTCCCTCTGGTCGGGCACTGCAAGCCACACAGCCACTTGTGTCCCCTGTGTCCCTGGAGGCCGCAGCGCGTTTTGGGTTTTGGCGCGGACGGGCCCCTCTCGGATTCCGTAGTCCATTTGCCCCGGAGCCTGCCAGACCCCTGGCCCCAGGGGCGGGCCCTGCTGAGTCCCCGAGCGCCTCCTGGGTTCCTGCCACCACCCTTGGGCCGGGATGAGGTGCCACCTTGTGCGTAGAAGCCCTGCACACAGGCAAGAAGCCCCCCAGGCCCGCGGGCGCGCCCGACCCTGGAGACCCCTGGCTGGCTGCAGCCACAGGGAACGGGGGTTCTGAGTTGGCAGCCCCCATTCCCGAAGCATCCACGGGCAGTTCCCCGAAGGGCTGACACCAGCTGCGCCTCAGCAGCCAGACAACCTCCCTCCCTCTGGTCGGGCACTGCAAGCCACACAGCCACTTGTGTCCCCTGTGTCCCTGGAGGCCGCAGCGCATTTTGGGTTTTGGCGCGGACGGGCCCCTCTCGGCTTCCGTAGTCCATTTGCCCCGGATCCTGCCAGACCCCTGGCCCCAGGGGCGGGCCCTGCTGAGTCCCCGAGCGCCTCCTGGGTTCCTGCCACCACCCTTGGGCCGGGATGAGGTGCCACCTTGTGCATAGAAGCCCTGCACACAGGCAAGAAGCCCCCCAGGCCCGCGGGCGCGCCCGACCCTGGAGCCCCCTGGCTGGCTGCAGCCACAGGGAACGGGGGTTCTGAGTTGGCAGCCCCCATTCCCGAAGCATCCACGGGCAGTTCCCCGAAGGGCTGACACCGGCTGCGCCTCAGCAGCCAGACAACCTCCCTCCCTCTGGTCGGGCACTGCAAGCCACACAGCCACTTGTGTCCCCTGTGTCCCTGGAGGCCGCAGCGCGTTTTGGGTTTTGGCGCAGACGGGCCCCTCTCGGCTTCCGTAGTCCATTTGCCCCGGAGCCTGCCAGACCCCTGGCCCCAGGGGCGGGCCCTGCTGAGTCCCCGAGCGCCTCCTGGGTTCCTGCCACCACCCTTGGGCCGGGATGAGGTGCCACCTTGTGCGTAGAAGCCCTGCACACAGGCAAGAAGCCCCCCAGGCCCGCGGGCGCGCCCGAACCTGGAGCCCCCTGGCTGGCTGCAGCCACAGGGAACGGGGGTTCTGAGTTGGCAGCCCCTATTCCCGAAGCATCCACGGGCAATTCCCCGAAGGGCTGACACCGGCTGCGCCTCAGCAGCCAGACAACCTCCCTCCCTCTGGTCGGGCACTGCAAGCCACACAGCCACTTGTGTCCCCTGTGTCCCTGGAGGCCGCAGCGCGTTTTGGGTTTTGGCGCGGACGGGCCCCTCTCGGCTTCCGTAGTCCATTTGCCCCCGGAACCTGCCAGAACCCTGGCCCTAGGGGCGGGCCCTGCTGAGTCCCCGAGCGCCTCCTGGGTTCCTGCCACCACCCTTGGGCCGGGATGAGGTGCCACCTTGTGTGTAGAAGCCCTGCACACAGGCAAGAAGCCCCCCAGGCCCGCGGGCGCGCCCGACCCTGGAGCCCCCTGGCTGGCTGCAGCCACAGGGAACGGGGGTTCTGAGTTGGCAGCCCCCATTCCCGAAGCATCCACGGGCAGTTCCCCGAAGGGCTGACACCGGCTGCGCCTCAGCAGCCAGACAACCTCCCTCCCTCTGGTCGGGCACTGCAAGCCACACAGCCACTTGTGTCCCCTGTGTCCCTGGAGGCCGCAGCGCGTTTTGGGTTTTGGCGCGGACGGGCCCCTCTCGGCTTCCGTAGTCCATTTGCCCCGGAACCTGCCAGAACCCTGGCCCTAGGGGCGGGCCCTGCTGAGTCCCCGAGCGCCTCCTGGGTTCCTGCCACCACCCTTGGGCCGGGATGAGGTGCCACCTTGTGTGTAGAAGCCCTGCACACAGGCAAGAAGCCCCCCAGGCCCGCGGGCGCGCCCGACCCTGGAGCCCCCTGGCTGGCTGCAGCCACAGGGAACGGGGGTTCTGAGTTGGCAGCCCCCATTCCCGAAGCATCCACGGGCAGTTCCCCGAAGGGCTGACATCGGCTGCGCCTCAGCAGCCAGACAACCTCCCTCCCTCTGGTCGGGCACTGCAAGCCACACAGCCACTTGTGTCCCCTGTGTCCCTGGAGGCCGCAGCGCGTTTTGGGTTTTGGCGCGGACGGGCCCCTCTCGGCTTCCGTAGTCCATTTGCCCCGGAGCCTGCCAGACCCCTGGCCCCAGGGGCGGGCCCTGCTGAGTCCCCGAGCGCCTCCTGGGTTCCTGCCACCACCCTTGGGCCGGGATGTGGTGCCACCTTGTGTGTAGAAGCCCTGCACACAGGCAAGAAGCCCCCCAGGCCCGCGGGCGCGCCCGACCCTGGAGCCCCCTGGCTGGCTGCAGCCACAGGGAACGGGGGTTCTGAGTTGGCAGCCCCCATTCCCGAAGCATCCACGGGCAGTTCCCCGAAGGGCTGACACCGGCTGCGCCTCAGCAGCCAGACAACCTCCCTCCCTCTGGTCGGGCACTGCAAGCCACACAGCCACTTGTGTCCCCTGTGTCCCTGGAGGCCGCAGCGCGTTTTGGGTTTTGGCGCGGACGGGCCCCTCTCGGCTTCCGTAGTCCATTTGCCCCGGAGCCTGCCAGACCCCTGGCCCCAGGGGCGGGCCCTGCTGAGTCCCCGAGCGCCTCCTGGGTTCCTGCCACCACCCTTGGGCCGGGATGAGGTGCCACCTTGTGCGTAGAAGCCCTGCATACAGGCAAGAAGCCCCCCAGGCCCGCGGGCGCGCCCGACCCTGGAGCCCCCTGGCTGGCTGCAGCCACAGGGAACGGGGGTTCTGAGTTGGCAGCCCCCATTCCGGAAGCATCCACGGGCAGTTCCCCGAAGGCCTGACACCGGCTGCGCCTCAGCAGCCAGACAACCTCCCTCCCTCTGGTCGGGCACTGCAAGCCACACAGCCACTTGTGTCCCCTGTGTCCCTGGAGGCCGCAGCGCGTTTTGGGTTTTGGCGCGGACGGGCCCCTCTCGGCTTCCGTAGTCCATTTGCCCCGGAGCCTGCCAGACCCCTGGCCCCAGGGGCGGGCCCTGCTGAGTCCCCGAGCGCCTCCTGGGTTCCTGCCACCACCCTTGGGCCGGGATGAGGTGCCACCTTGTGCATAGAAGCCCTGCACACAGGCAAGAAGCCCCCCAGGCCCGCGGGCGCGCCCGACCCTGGAGCCCCCTGGCTGGCTGCAGCCACAGGGAACGGGGGTTCAGAGTTGGCAACCCCCATTCCCGAAGCATCCACGGGCAGTTCCCCGAAGGGCTGACACCGGCTGCGCCTCAGCAGCCAGACAACCTCCCTCCCTCTGGTCGGGCACTGCAAGCCACACAGCCACTTGTGTCCCCTGTGTCCCTGGAGGCCGCAGCGCGTTTTGGGTTTTGGCGCGTACGGGCCCCTCTCGGATTCCGTAGTCCATTTGCCCCGGAGCCTGCCAGACCCCTGGCCCCAGGGGCGGGCCCTGCTGAGTCCCCGAGCGCCTCCTGGGTTCCTGCCACCACCCTTGGGCCGGGATGAGGTGCCACCTTGTGCGTAGAAGCCCTGCACACAGGCAAGAAGCCCCCCAGGCCCGCGGGCGCGCCCGACCCTGGAGACCCCTGGCTGGCTGCAGCCACAGGGAACGGGGGTTCTGAGTTGGCAGCCCCCATTCCCGAAGCATCCACGGGCAGTTCCCCGAAGGGCTGACACCAGCTGCGCCTCAGCAGCCAGACAACCTCCCTCCCTCTGGTCGGGCACTGCAAGCCACACAGCCACTTGTGTCCCCTGTGTCCCTGGAGGCCGCAGCGCATTTTGGGTTTTGGCGCGGACGGGCCCCTCTCGGCTTCCGTAGTCCATTTGCCCCGGATCCTGCCAGACCCCTGGCCCCAGGGGCGGGCCCTGCTGAGTCCCCGAGCGCCTCCTGGGTTCCTGCCACCACCCTTGGGCCGGGATGAGGTGCCACCTTGTGCATAGAAGCCCTGCACACAGGCAAGAAGCCCCCCAGGCCCGCGGGCGCGCCCGACCCTGGAGCCCCCTGGCTGGCTGCAGCCACAGGGAACGGGGGTTCTGAGTTGGCAGCCCCCATTCCCGAAGCATCCACGGGCAGTTCCCCGAAGGGCTGACACCGGCTGCGCCTCAGCAGCCAGACAACCTCCCTCCCTCTGGTCGGGCACTGCAAGCCACACAGCCACTTGTGTCCCCTGTGTCCCTGGAGGCCGCAGCGCGTTTTGGGTTTTGGCGCAGACGGGCCCCTCTCGGCTTCCGTAGTCCATTTGCCCCGGAGCCTGCCAGACCCTGGCCCCAGGGGCGGGCCTGCTGAGTCCCCGAGCGCCTCCTGGGTTCCTGCCACCACCCTTGGGCCGGGATGAGGTGCCACCTTGTGCGTAGAAGCCCTGCACACAGGCAAGAAGCCCCCCCAGGCCCGCGGGCGCGCCCGAACCTGGAGCCCCCTGGCTGGCTGCAGCCACAGGGAACGGGGGTTCTGAGTTGGCAGCCCCTATTCCCGAAGCATCCACGGGCAATTCCCCGAAGGGCTGACACCGGCTGCGCCTCAGCAGCCAGACAACCTCCCTCCCTCTGGTCGGGCACTGCAAGCCACACAGCCACTTGTGTCCACTGTGTCCCTGGAGGCCGCAGCGCGTTTTGGGTTTTGGCGCGGACGGGCCCCTCTCGGCTTCCGTAGTCCATTTGCCCGGGAGCCTGCCATACCCCTGGCCCCAGGGGCGGGCCCTGCTGAGTCCCCGAGCGCCTCCTGGGTTCCTGCCACCACCCTTGGGCCGGGATGAGGTGCCACCTTGTGCGTAGAAGCCCTGCACACAGGCAAGAAGCCCCCCAGGCCCGCGGGCGCGCCCGACCCTGGAGCCCCCTGGCTGGCTGCAGCCACAGGGAACGGGGGTTCTGAGTTGGCAGCCCCCATTCCCGAAGCATCCACGGGCAGTTCCCCGAAGGGCTGACACCGGCTGCGCCTCAGCAGCCAGACAACCTCCCTCCCTCTGGTCGGGCACTGCAAGCCACACAGCCACTTGTGTCCCCTGTGTCCCTGGAGGCCGCAGCGCGTTTTGGGTTTTGGCGCGGACGGGCCCCTCTCGGATTCCATAGTCCATTTGCCCCGGAACCTGCCAGACCCCTGGCCCCAGGAGCGGGCCCTGCTGAGTCCCCGAGCGCCTCCTGGGTTCCTGCCACCACCCTTGGGCCGGGATGAGGTGCCACCTTGTGTGTAGAAGCCCTGCACACAGGCAAGAAGCCCCCCAGGCCCGCGGGCGCGCCCGAACCTGGAGCCCCCTGGCTGGCTGTAGCCACAGGGAACGGGGGTTCTGAGTTGGCAGCCCCCATTCCCGAAGCATCCACGGGCAGTTCCCGAAGGGCTGACACCGGCTGCGCCTCAGCAGCCAGACAACCTCCCTCCCTCTGGTCGGGCACTGCAAGCCACACAGCCACTTGTGTCCCCTGTGTCCCTGGAGGCCGCAGCGCGTTTTGGGTTTTGGCGCGGACGGGCCCCTCTCGGCTTCCGTAGTCCATTTGCCCCCGAACCTGCCAGAACCCTGGCCCTAGGGGCGGGCCCTGCTGAGTCCCCGAGCGCCTCCTGGGTTCCTGCCACCACCCTTGGGCCGGGATGAGGTGCCACCTTGTGTGTAGAAGCCCTGCACACAGGCAAGAAGCACCCCAGGCACGCGGGCGCGCCCGACCCTGGAGCCCCCTGGCTGGCTGCAGCCACAGGGAACGGGGGTTCTGAGTTGGCAGCCCCCATTCCCGAAGCATCCACGGGCAGTTCCCCGAAGGGCTGACACCGGCTGCGCCTCAGCAGCCAGACAACCTCCCTCCCTCTGGTCGGGCACTGCAAGCCACACAGCCACTTGTGTCCCCTGTGTCCCTGGAGGCCGCAGCGCGTTTTGGGTTTTGGCGCGGACGGGCCCCTCTCGGCTTCCGTAGTCCATTTGCCCCGGAGCCTGCCAGACCCCTGGCCCCAGGGGCGGGCCCTGCTGAGTCCCCGAGCGCCTCCTGGGTTCCTGCCACCACCCTTGGCCGGGATGTGGTGCCACCTTGTGTGTAGAAGCCCTGCACACAGGCAAGAAGCCCCCCAGGCCCGCGGGCGCGCCCGACCCTGGAGCCCCCTGGCTGGCTGCAGCCACAGGGAACGGGGGTTCTGAGTTGGCAGCCCCCATTCCCGAAGCATCCACGGGCAGTTCCCCGAAGGGCTGACACCGGCTGCGCCTCAGCAGCCAGACAACCTCCCTCCCTCTGGTCGGGCACTGCAAGCCACACAGCCACTTGTGTCCCCTGTGTCCCTGGAGGCCGCAGCGCGTTTTGGGTTTTGGCGCGGACGGGCCCCTCTCGGCTTCCGTAGTCCATTTGCCCCGGAGCCTGCCAGACCCCTGGCCCCAGGGGCGGGCCCTGCTGAGTCCCCGAGCGCCTCCTGGGTTCCTGCCACCACCTTGGTCCGGGATGAGGTGCCACCTTGTGAGTAGAAGCCCTGCACACAGGCAAGAAGCCCCCCAGGCCCGCGGGCGCGCCCGACCCTGGAGCCCCCTGGCTGGCTGCAGCCACAGGGAACGGGGGTTCTGAGTTGGCAGCCCCCATTCCCGAAGCATCCACGGGCAGTTCCCCGAAGGCTGACACCAGCTGCGCCTCAGCAGCCAGACAACCTCCCTCCCTCTGGTCGGGCACTGCAAGCCACACAGCCACTTGTGTCCCCTGTGTCCCTGGAGGCCGCAGCGCGTTTTGGTTTTGGCGCGGACGGGCCCCTCTCGGCTTCCGTAGTCCATTTGCCCTGGAGCCTGCCAGACCCCTGGCCCCTGAGGCGGGCCCTGCTGAGTCCCCGAGCGCCTCCTGAGTTCCTGCCACCACCCTTGGGCCGGGATGAGGTGCCAACTTGTGCGTAGAAGCCCTGCACACAGGCAAGAAGCCCCCAGGCCCGCGGGCGCCGCCCGACCCTGGAGCCCCCTGGCTGGCTGCAGCCACAGGGAACGGGGGTTCTGAGTTGGCAGCCCCCATTCCGAAGCATCCACGGGAAGTTCCCCGAAGGGCTGACACCGGCTGCGCCTCAGCAGCCAGACAACCTCCCTCCCTCTGGTCGGGCACTGCAAGCCACACAGCCACTTGTGTCCCCTGTGTCCTGGAGGCCGCAGCGCGTTTTGGTTTTGGCGCGGACGGGCCCCTCTCGGCTTCCGTAGTCCATTTGCCCCGGAGCCTTCCAGACCCCTTGCCCAGGGGCGGGCCCTGCTGAGTCCCTGAGTGCCTCCTGAGTTCCTGCCACCACCCTTGGGCCGGGATGTGGTGCCACCTTGTGCGTAGAAGCCCTGCACACAGGCAAGAAGCCCCCCAGGCCCGCGGGCGCGCCCGACCCTGGAGCCCCCTGGCTGGCTGCAGCCACAGGGAACGGGGTTCTGAGTTGGCAGCCCCCATTCCGAAGCATCCACGGCAGTTCCCCGAAGGGCTGACACCGGCTGCGCCTCAGCAGCCAGACAACCTCCCTCCCTCTGGTCGGGCACTGCAAGCCACACAGCCACTTGTGTCCCCTGTGTCCCTGGAGGCCGCAGCGCGTTTTGGGTTTTGGCGCGGACGGGCCCCTCTCGGCTTCCGTAGTCCATTTGCCCCCGGAGCTTGCCAGACCCCTGGCCCCAGGGGCGGGCCCTGCTGAGTCCCCGAGCGCCTCCTGGGTTCCTGCCACCACCCTTGGGCCGGGATGAGGTGCCAGCTTGTGCGTAGAAGCCCTGCACACAGGCAAGAAGCCCCCCAGGCCCGCGGGCGCGCCCGACCCTGGAGCCCCCTGGCTGGCTGCAGCCACAGGGAACGGGGGTTCTGAGTTGGCAAGCCCCCATTCCCGAAGCATCCACGGGCAGTTCCCCGAAGGGCTGACACCGGCTGTGCCTCTGCAGCCAGACAACCTCCCTCCCTCTGGTCGGGCACTGCAAGCCACACAGCCACTTGTGTCCCCTGTGTCCCTGGAGGCCGCAGCGCGTTTTGGGTTTTGGCGCGGACGGGCCCCTCTCGGCTTCCGTAGTCCATTTGCCCCGGAGCCTGCCAAACCCCTGGCCCCAGGGCAGGACCTGCTGAGTCCCTGAGCGCCTCCTGGGTTCCTGCCACCACCCTTGGGCCGGGATGAGGTGCCACCTTGTGCGTAGAAGCCCTGCACACAGGCAAGAAGCCCCCCAGGCCCGCGGGCGCGCCCGACCCTGGAGCCCCCTGGCTGGCTGCAGCCACAGGGAACGGGGGTACTGAGTTGGCAGCCCCCATTCCCGAAGCATCCACGGGCAGTTCCCCGAAGGGCTGACACCGGCTGCGCCTCAGCAGCCAGACAACCTCCCTCCCTCTGGTCGGGCACTGCAAGCCACACAGCCACTTGTGTCCCCTGTGTCCCTGGAGGCCGCAGCGCGTTTTTGGGTTTTGGCGCGGACGGGCCCTCTCGGCTTCCGTAGTCCATTTGCCCCGGAGCCTGCCAGACCCCTTGCCCCAGGGGCGGGCCCTGCTGAGTCCCTGAGTGCCTCCTGAGTTCCTGCCACCACCCTTGGGCCGGGATGAGGTGCCACCTTGTGCATAGAAGCCCTGCACACAGGCAAGAAGCCCCCCAGGCCCGCGGGCGCGCCCGACCCTGGAGCCCCCTGGCTGGCTGCAGCCACAGGGAACGGGGGTTCTGAGTTGGCAGCCCCCATTCCCGAAGCATCCACGGGCAGTTCCCCGAAGGGCTGACACCGGCTGCGCCTCAGCAGCCAGACAACCTCCCTCCCTCTGGTCGGGTACTGCAAGCCACACAGCCACTTGTGTCCCCTGTGTCCCTGGAGGCCGCAGCGCGTTTTGGGTTTTGGCGTGGACGGGCCCCTCTCGGCTTCCGTAGTCCATTTGCCCTGGAGCCTGCCAGACCCCTGGCCCCTGAGGCGGGCCCTGCTGAGTCCCGAGCGCCTCCTGAGTTCCTGCCACCACCCTTGGGCCGGGATGAGGTGCCACCTTGTGCGTAGAAGCCCTGCACTCAGGCAAGAAGCCCCCCAGGCCCGCGGGCGCGCCCGACCCTGGAGCCCCCTGGCTGGCTGCAGCCACAGGGAACGGGGGTTCTGAGTTGGCAGCCCCCATTCCCGAAGCATCCACGGGAAGTTCCCCGAAGGGCTGACACCGGCTGCGCCTCAGCAGCCAGACAACCTCCCTCCCTCTGTCGGGCACTGCAAGCCACACAGCCACTTGTGTCCCCTGTGTCCCTGAGGCCGCAGCGCGTTTTGGTTTTGGCGCGGACGGGCCCCTCTCGGCTTCCGTAGTCCATTTGCCCCGGAGCCTGCAGACCCCTTGCCCCAGGGGCGGGCCCTGCTGAGTCCCTGAGTGCCTCCTGAGTTCCTGCCACCACCCTTGGGCCGGGATGTGGTGCCACCTTTTGCGTAGAAGCCCTGCACACAGGCAAGAAGCCCCCCAGGCCCGCGGGCGCGCCCGACCCTGGAGCCCCCTGGCTGGCTGCAGCACAGGGAACGGGGGTTCTGAGTGGCAGCCCCCATTCCCGAAGCATCCACGGGAAGTTCCCCGAAGGGCTGACACCGGCTGCGCCTCAGCAGCCAGACAACCTCCCTCCCTCTGGTCGGGCACTGCAAGCCACACAGCCACTTGTGTCCCCTGTGTCCCTGGAGGCCGCAGCGCGTTTTGGGTTTTGGCGCGGACGGGCCCCTCTCGGCTTCCGTAGTCCATTTGCCCCCGGAGCTTGCCAGACCCCTGGCCCCAGGGGCGGGCCCTGCTGAGTCCCCGAGCGCCTCCTGGGTTCCTGCCACCACCCTTGGGCCGGGATGAGGTGCCAGCTTGTGCGTAGAAGCCCTGCACACAGGCAAGAAGCCCCCCAGGCCCGCGGGCGCGCCCGACCCTGGAGCCCCCTGGCTGGCTGCAGCCACAGGGAACGGGGGTTCTGAGTTGGCAGCCCCCATTCCCGAAGCATCCACGGGCAGTTCCCCGAAGGGCTGACACCGCTGTGCCTCTGCAGCCAGACAACCTCCCTCCCTCTGGTCGGGCACTGCAAGCCACACAGCCACTTGTGTCCCCTGTGTCCCTGGAGGCCGCAGCGCGTTTTGGGTTTTGGCGCGGACGGGCCCCTCTCGGCTTCCGTAGTCCATTTGCCCGGAGCCTGCCAACCCCTGGCCCCAGGGGCAGGCCCTGCTGAGTCCCTGAGCGCCTCCTGGGTTCCTGCCACCACCCTTGGGCCGGGATGAGGTGCCACCTTGTGCGTAGAAGCCCTGCACACAGGCAAGAAGCCCCCAGGCCCGCGGGCGCGCCCGACCCTGAGCCCCCTGGCTGGCTGTAGCCACAGGGAACGGGGGTACTGAGTTGGCAGCCCCCATTCCCGAAGCATCCACGGGCAGTTCCCCGAAGGGCTGACACCGGCTGCGCCTCAGCAGCCAGACAACCTCCCTCCCTCTGGTCGGGCACTGCAAGCCACACAGCCACTTGTGTCCCCTGTGTCCCTGGAGGCCGCAGCGCGTTTGGGTTTTGGCGCGGACGGGCCCCTCTCGGCTTCCGTAGTCCATTTGCCCCGGAGCCTGCCAGACCCCTTGCCCCAGGGGCGGGCCCTGCTGAGTCCCTGAGTGCCTCCTGAGTTCCTGCCACCACCCTTGGGCCGGGATGAGGTGCCACCTTGTGCATAGAAGCCCTGCACACAGGCAAGAAGCCCCCCAGGCCCGCGGGCGCGCCCGACCCTGGAGCCCCCTGGCTGGCTGCAGCCACAGGGAACGGGGGTTCTGAGTTGGCAGCCCCCATTCCCGAAGCATCCACGGCAGTTCCCCGAAGGGCTGACACCGGCTGCGCCTCAGCAGCCAGACAACCTCCCTCCCTCTGGTCGGGCACTGCAAGCCACACAGCCACTTGTGTCCCCTGTGTCCCTGGAGGCCGCAGCGCGTTTTGGGTTTTGGCGTGGACGGGCCCCTCTCGGCTTCCGTAGTCCATTTGCCCTGGAGCCTGCCAGACCCCTGGCCCCTGAGGCGGGCCCTGCTGAGTCCCCGAGCGCCTCCTGAGTTCCTGCCACCACCCTTGGGCCGGGATGAGGTGCCACCTTGTGCGTAGAAGCCCTGCACTCAGGCAAGAAGCCCCCCAGGCCCGCGGGCGCGCCCGACCCTGGAGCCCCCTGGCTGGCTGCAGCCACAGGGAACGGGGGTTCTGAGTTGGCAGCCCCCATTCCCGAAGCATCCACGGGCAGTTCCCCGAAGGGCTGACACCGGCTGCGCCTCAGCAGCCAGACAACCTCCTCCCTCTGGTCGGGCACTGCAAGCCACACAGCCACTTGTGTCCCCTGTGTCCCTGGAGGCCGCAGCGCGTTTTGGTTTTGGCGCGGACGGGCCCCTCTCGGCTTCCGTAGTCCATTTGCCCCGGAGCCTGCCAGACCCCTTGCCCCAGGGGCGGGCCCTGCTGAGTCCCTGAGTGCCTCCTGAGTTCCTGCCACCACCCTTGGGCCGGGATGTGGTGCCACCTTGTGCGTAGAAGCCCTGCACACAGGCAAGAAGCCCCCCAGGCCCGCGGGCGCGCCCGACCCTGGAGCCCCCTGGCTGGCTGCAGCCACAGGGAACGGGGGTTCTGAGTTGGCAGCCCCCATTCCCGAAGCATCCACGGGCAGTTCCCGAAGGGCTGACACCGGCTGCGCCTCAGCAGCCAGACAAACCTCCCTCCCTCTGGTCGGGCACTGCAAGCCACACAGCCACTTGTGTCCCCTGTGTCCCTGGAGGCCGCAGCGCGTTTTGGGTTTTGGCGCGGACGGGCCCCTCTCGGCTTCCGTAGTCCATTTGCCCCGGAGCCTGCCAGACCCCTTGCCCCAGGGGCGGGCCCTGCTGAGTCCGCGAGTGCCTCCTGAGTTCCTGCCACCACCCTTGGGCCGGGATGTGGTGCCACCTTGTGCGTAGAAGCCCTGCACACAGGCAAGAAGCCCCCAGGCCCGCGGGCGCGCCCGACCCTGGAGCCCCCTGGCTGGCTGCAGCCACAGGGAACGGGGGTTCTGAGTTGGCAGCCCCCATTCCCGAAGCATCCACGGGCAGTTCCCCGAAGGGCTGACACCGGCTGCGCCTCAGCAGCCAGACAACCTCCCTCCCTCTGGTCGGGCACTGCAAGCCACACAGCCACTTGTGTCCCCTGTGTCCCTGGAGGCCGCAGCGCGTTTTGGGTTTTGGCGCGGACGGGCCCCTCTCGGCTTCCGTAGTCCATTTGCCCCGGAGCCTGCCAGACCCCTTGCCCCAGGGGCGGGCCCTGCTGAGTCCCTGAGTGCCTCCTGAGTTCCTTCCACCACCCTTGGGCCGGGATGTGGTGCCACCTTGTGCGTAGAAGCCCTGCACACAGGCAAGAAGCCCCCAGGCCCGCGGGCGCGCCCGACCCTGGAGCCCCCTGGCTGGCTGCAGCCACAGGGAACGGGGGTTCTGAGTTGGCAGCCCCCATTCCCGAAGCATCCACGGGCAGTTCCCCGAAGGGCTGACACCGGCTGCGCCTCAGCAGCCAGACAACCTCCCTCCCTCTGGTCGGGCACTGCAAGCCACACAGCCACTTGTGTCCCCTGTGTCCCTGGAGGCCGCAGCGCGTTTTGGGTTTTGGCGCGGACGGGCCCCTCTCGGCTTCCGTAGTCCATTTGCCCCGGAGCCTGCCAGACCCCTTGCCCCAGGGGCGGGCCCTGCTGAGTCCGCGAGTGCCTCCTGAGTTCCTGCCACCACCCTTGGGCCGGGATGTGGTGCCACCTTGTGCGTAGAAGCCCTGCACACAGGCAAGAAGCCCCCCAGGCCCGCGGGCGCGCCTGACCCTGGAGCCCCCTGGCTGGCTGCAGCCACAGGGAACGGGGGTTCTGAGTTGGCAGCCCCCATTCCCGAAGCATCCACGGGCAGTTCCCCGAAGGGCTGACACCGGCTGCGCCTCAGCAGCCAGACAACCTCGCTCCCTCTGGTCGGGCACTGCAAGCCACACAGCCACTTGTGTCCCCTGTGTCCCTGGAGGCTGCAGCGCGTTTTGGGTTTTGGCGTGGACGGGCCCCTCTCGGCTTCCGTAGTCCATTTGCCCTGGAGCCTGCCAGACCCCTGGCCCCTGAGGCGGGCCCTGCTGAGTCCCCGAGCGCCTCCTGAGTTCCTGCCACCACCCTTGGACCGGGATGAGGTGCCACCTTGTGCGTAGAAGCCCTGCACACAGGCAAGAAGCCCCCAGGCCCGCGGGCGCGCCCGACCCTGGAGCCCCCTGGCTGGCTGCAGCCACAGGGAACGGGGTTCTGAGTTGGCAGCCCCCATTCCCGAAGCATCCACGGGCAGTTCCCCGAAGGGCTGACACCGGCTGCGCCTCAGCAGCCAGACAACCTCCCTCCCTCTGGTCGGGCACTGCAAGCCACACAGCCACTTGTGTCCCCTGTGTCCCTGGAGGCCGCAGCGCGTTTTGGTTTTGGCGCGGACGGGCCCCTCTCGGCTTCCGTAGTCCATTTGCCCCGGAGCCTGCCAGACCCCTTGCCCCAGGGCGGGCCCTGCTGAGTCCCTGAGTGCCTCCTCAGTTCCTGCCACCACCCTTGGGCCGGGATGTGGTGCCACCTTGTGCGTAGAAGCCCTGCACACAGGCAAGAAGCCCCCCAGGCCCGCGGGCGCGCCCGACCCTGGAGCCCCCTGGCTGGCTGCAGCCACAGGGAACGGGGGTTCTGAGTTGGCAGCCCCCATTCCCGAAGCATCCACGGGCAGTTCCCCGAAGGGCTGACACCGGCTGCGCCTCAGCAGCCAGACAACCTCCCTCCCTCTGGTCGGGCACTGCAAGCCACACAGCCACTTGTGTCCCCTGTGTCCCTGGAGGCCGCAGCGCGTTTTGGGTTTTGGCGCGGACGGGCCCCTCTCGGCTTCCGTAGTCCATTTGCCCCCGGAGCTTGCAGACCCTGGCCCCAGGGGCGGGCCCTGCTGAGTCCCCGAGCGCCTCCTGGGTCCTGCCACCACCCTTGGGCCGGGATGAGGTGCCACCTTGTGCGTAGAAGCCCTGCACACAGGCAAGAAGCCCCCCAGGCCCGCGGGCGCGCCCGACCCTGGAGCCCCCTGGCTGGCTGCAGCCACAGGGAACGGGGGTTCTGAGTTGGCAGCCCCCATTCCTGAAGCATCCACGGGCAGTTCCCGAAGGCTGACACCGGCTGTGCCTCTGCAGCCAGACAACCTCCCTCCCTCTGGTCGGGCACTGCAAGCCACACAGCCACTTGTGTCCCCTGTGTCCCTGAGGCCGCAGCGCGTTTTGGGTTTTGGCGCGGACGGGCCCCTCTCGGCTTCCGTAGTCCATTTGCCCCGAGCCTGCCAAACCCCTGGCCCCAGGGGCAGGCCCTGCTGAGTCCTGAGCGCCTCCTGGGTTCCTGCCACCACCCTTGGGCTGGGATGAGGTGCCACCTTGTGCGTAGAAGCCCTGCACACAGGCAAGAAGCCCCCCAGGCCCGCGGGCGCGCCCGACCCTGGAGCCCCCTGGCTGGCTGCAGCCACAGGGAACGGGGGTACTGAGTTGGCAGCCCCCATTCCCGAAGCATCCACGGGCAGTTCCCCGAAGGGCTGACACCGGCTGCGCCTCAGCAGCCAGACAACCTCCCTCCCTCTGGTCGGGCACTGCAAGCCACACAGCCACTTGTGTCCCTGTGTCCCTGGAGGCCGCAGCGCGTTTTGGGTTTTGGCGCGGACGGGCCCCTCTCGGCTTCCGTAGTCCATTTGCCCCGGAGCCTGCCAGACCCCTTGCCCCAGGGGCGGGCCCTGCTGAGTCCCTGAGTGCCTCTGAGTTCCTTCCACCACCCTTGGGCCGGGATGTGGTGCCACCTTGTGCGTAGAAGCCTGCACACAGGCAAGAAGCCCCCCAGGCCCGCGGGCGCGCCCGACCCTGGAGCCCCTGGCTGGCTGCAGCCACAGGGAACGGGGGTTCTGAGTTGGCAGCCCCATTCCCGAAGCATCCACGGGCAGTTCCCCGAAGGGCTGACACCGGCTGCGCCTCAGCAGCCAGACAACCTCCCTCCCTCTGGTCGGGCACTGCAAGCCACACAGCCACTTGTGTCCCCTGTGTCCCTGGAGGCCGCAGCGCGTTTTGGGTTTTGGCGTGGACGGGCCCCTCTCGGCTTCCGTAGTCCATTTGCCCTGGAGCCTGCCAGACCCCTGGCCCCTGAGGCGGGCCCTGCTGAGTCCCCGAGCGCCTCCTGAGTTCCTGCCACCACCTTGGGCCGGGATGAGGTGCCACCTTGTGCGTAGAAGCCCTGCACTCAGGCAAGAAGCCCCCAGGCCCGCGGGCGCGCCCGACCCTGGAGCCCCCTGGCTGGCTGCAGCCACAGGGAACGGGGTTCTGAGTTGGCAGCCCCCATTCCCGAAGCATCCACGGGCAGTTCCCCGAAGGGCTGACACCGGCTGCGCCTCAGCAGCCAGACAACCTCCCTCCCTCTGGTCGGGCACTGCAAGCCACACAGCCACTTGTGTCCCCTGTGTCCCTGGAGGCCGCAGCGCGTTTTGGGTTTTGGCGCGGACGGGCCCCTCTCGGCTTCCGTAGTCCATTTGCCCCGGAGCCTGCCAGACCCCTTGCCCCAGGGGCGGGCCCTGCTGAGTCCGCGAGTGCCTCCTGAGTTCCTGCCACCACCCTTGGGCCGGGATGTGGTGCCACCTTGTGCGTAGAAGCCCTGCACACAGGCAAGAAGCCCCCCAGGCCCGCGGGCGCGCCCGACCCTGGAGCCCCCTGGCTGGCTGCAGCCACAGGGAACGGGGGTTCTGAGTTGGCAGCCCCATTCCGAAGCATCCACGGGCAGTTCCCCGAAGGGCTGACACCGGCTGCGCCTCAGCAGCCAGACAACCTCCCTCCCTCTGGTCGGGCACTGCAAGCCACACAGCCACATGTGTCCCCTGTGTCCCTGGAGGCCGCAGCGCGTTTTGGGTTTTGGCGCGGACGGGCCCCTCTCGGCTTCCGTAGTCCATTTGCCCCGGAGCCTGCCAGACCCCTTGCCCCAGGGGCGGGCCCTGCTGAGTCCTGAGTGCCTCCTGAGTTCCTGCCACCACCCTTGGGCCGGCATGTGTGCCACCTTGTGCGTAGAAGCCCTGCACACAGGCAAGAAGCCCCCAGGCCCGCGGGCGCGCCCGACCCTGGAGCCCCCTGGCTGGCTGCAGCCACAGGAACGGGGGTTCTGAGTTGGCAGCCCCCATTCCCGAAGCATCCACGGGCAGTTCCCCGAAGGGCTGACACCGGCTTGCGCCTCAGCAGCCAGACAACCTCCCTCCCTCTGGTCGGGCACTGCAAGCCACACAGCCACTTGTGTCCCCTGTGTCCCTGGAGGCCGCAGCGCGTTTTGGGTTTTGGCGCGGACGGGCCCCTCTCGGCTTCCGTAGTCCATTTGCCCCGGAGCCTGCCAGACCCCTTGCCCCAGGGGCGGGCCCTGCTGAGTCCCCGAGCGCCTCCTGAGTTCCTGCCACCACCCTTGGGCCGGGATGTGGTGCCACCTTGTGCGTAGAAGCCCTGCACACAGGCAAGAAGCCCTAGGCCCGCGGGCACGCCCGACCCTGGAGCCCCCTGGCTGGCTGCAGCCACAGGGAATGGGGGTTCTGAGTTGCCAGCCCCCATTCCCGAAGCATCCACGGGCAGTTCCCCGAAGGGCTGACACCGGCTGCGCCTCAGCAGCCAGACAACCTCCCTCCCTCTGGTCGGGCACTGCAAGCCACACAGCCACTTGTGTCCCCTGTGTCCCTGGAGGCCGCAGCGCGTTTTGGGTTTTGGCGTGGACGGGCCCCTCTCGGCTTCCATAGTCCATTTGCCCTGGAGCTGCCAGACCCCTGGCCCCTGAGGCGGGCCCTGCTGAGTCCCGAACGCCTCCTGAGTTCCTGCCACCACCCTTGGGCCGGGATGAGGTGCCACCTTGTGCGTAGAAGCCCTGCACACAGGCAAGAAGCCCCCCAGGCCCGCGGGCGCGCCCGACCCTGGAGCCCCCTGGCTGGCTGCAGCCACAGGGAACGGGGGTTCTGAGTTGGCAGCCCCCATTCCCGAAGCATCCACGGGCAGTTCCCCGAAGGCTGACACCGGCTGCGCCTCAGCAGCCAGACAACCTCCCTCCCTCTGGTCGGGCACTGCAAGCCACACAGCCACTTGTGTCCCCTGTGTCCCTGGAGGCCGCAGCGCGTTTTGGGTTTTGGCGCGGACGGGCCCCTCTCGGCTTCCGTAGTCCATTTGCCCCGGAGCTTGCCAGACCCCTGGCCCCAGGGCGGGCCCTGCTGAGTCCCGAGCGCCTCCTGGGTTCCTGCCACCACCCTTGGGCCGGGATGAGGTGCCAGCTTGTGCGTAGAAGCCCTGCACACAGGCAAGAAGCCCCCCAGGCCCGCGGGCGCGCCCGACCCTGGAGCCCCCTGGCTGGCTGCAGCCACAGGGAACGGGGGTTCTGAGTTGGCAGCCCCCATTCCCGAAGCATCCACGGGCAGTTCCCCGAAGGGCTGACACCGGGCTGTGCTCTGCAGCCAGACAACCTCCCTCCCTCTGGTCGGGCACTGCAAGCCACACAGCCACTTGTGTCCCCTGTGTCCCTGGAGGCCGCAGCGCGTTTTGGGTTTTGCGCGGACGGGCCCCTCTCGGCTTCCGTAGTCCATTTGCCCCGGAGCCTGCCAAACCCCTGGCCCCAGGGGCAGGCCCTGCTGAGTCCCTGAGCGCCTCCTGGGTTCCTGCCACCACCCTTGGGCCGGGATGAGGTGCCACCTTGTGCGTAGAAGCCCTGCACACAGGCAAGAAGCCCCCCAGGCCCGCGGGCGCGCCCGACCCTGGAGCCCCCTGGCTGGCTGCAGCCACAGGGAACGGGGGTACTGAGTTGGCAGCCCCCCATTCCCGAAGCATCCACGGGCAGTTCCCCGAAGGGCTGACACCGGCTGCGCCTCAGCAGCCAGACAACCTCCTCCCTCTGGTCGGGCACTGCAAGCCACACAGCCACTTGTGTCCCCTGTGTCCCTGGAGGCCGCAGCGCGTTTTGGGTTTTGGCGCGGACGGGCCCCTCTCGGCTTCCGTAGTCCATTTGCCCCGGAGCCTGCAGACCCCTTGCCCCAGGGGCGGGCCCTGCTGAGTCCCTGAGTGCCTCCTGAGTTCCTGCCACCACCCTTGGGCCGGGATGTGGTGCCACCTTGTGCGTAGAAGCCCTGCACACAGGCAAGAAGCCCCCCAGGCCCGCGGGCGCGCCCGACCCTGGAGCCCCCTGGCTGGCTGCAGCCACAGGGAACGGGGGTTCTGAGTTGGCAGCCCCCATTCCCGAAGCATCCACGGGCAGTTCCCGAAGGGCTGACACCGGCTGCGCCTCAGCAGCCAGACAACCTCCCTCCCTCTGGTCGGGCACTGCAAGCCACACAGCCACTTGTGTCCCCTGTGTCCCTGGAGGCCGCAGCGCGTTTTGGGTTTTGGCGTGGACGGGCCCCTCTCGGCTTCCGTAGTCCATTTGCCCTGGAGCCTGCCAGACCCCTGGCCCCTGAGGCGGGCCCTGCTGAGTCCCCGAGCGCCTCCTGAGTTCCTGCCACCACCCTTGGGCCGGGATGAGGTGCCACCTTGTGCGTAGAAGCCCTGCACTCAGGCAAGAAGCCCCCAGGCCCGCGGGCGCGCCCGACCCTGGAGCCCCCTGGCTGGCTGCAGCCACAGGGAACGGGGGTTCTGAGTTGGCAGCCCCCATTCCCGAAGCATCCACGGGCAGTTCCCCGAAGGGCTGACACCGGCTGCGCCTCAGCAGCCAGACAACCTCCTCCCTCTGGTCGGGCACTGCAAGCCACACAGCCACTTGTGTCCCCTGTGTCCCTGGAGGCCGCAGCGCGTTTTGGGTTTTGGCGTGGACGGGCCCCTCTCGGCTTCCGTAGTCCATTGCCCTGGAGCCTGCAGACCCCTGGCCCCTGAGGCGGGCCCTGCTGAGTCCCCGAGCGCCTCCTGAGTTCCTGCCACCACCCTTGGGCCGGGATGAGGTGCCAACTTGTGCGTAGAAGCCCTGCACACAGGCAAGAAGCCCCCCAGGCCCGCGGGCGCGCCCGAACCTGGAGCCCCCTGGCTGGCTGCAGCCACAGGGAACGGGGGTTCTGAGTTGGCAGCCCCCATTCCCGAAGCATCCACGGGAAGTTCCCGAAGGGCTGACACGGCTGCGCCTCAGCAGCCAGACAACCTCCCTCCCTCTGGTCGGGCACTGCAAGCCACACAGCCACTTGTGTCCCTGTGTCCCTGGAGGCCGCAGCGCGTTTTGGTTTTGGCGCGGACGGGCCCCTCTCGGCTTCCGTAGTCCATTTGCCCCGGAGCCTGCCAGACCCCTTGCCCCAGGGGCGGGCCCTGCTGAGTCCCTGAGTGCCTCCTGAGTTCCTGCCACCACCCTTGGCCGGGATGTGGTGCCACCTTGTGCGTAGAAGCCCTGCACACAGGCAAGAAGCCCCCCAGGCCCGCGGGCGCGCCCGACCCTGGAGCCCCCTGGCTGGCTGCAGCCACAGGGAACGGGGGTTCTGAGTTGGCAGCCCCCATTCCCGAAGCATCCACGGGCAGTTCCCCGAAGGGCTGACACCGGCTGCGCCTCAGCAGCCAGACAACCTCCCTCCCTCTGGTCGGGCACTGCAAGCCACACAGCCACTTGTGTCCCCTGTGTCCCTGGAGGCCGCAGCGCGTTTTGGGTTTGGCGCGGACGGGCCCCTCTCGGCTTCCGTAGTCCATTTGCCCCCGGAGCTTGCCAGACCCCTGGCCCCAGGGCGGGCCCTGCTGAGTCCCCGAGCGCCTCTGGGTTCCTGCCACCACCCTTGGGCCGGGATGAGGTGCCAGCTTGTGCGTAGAAGCCCTGCACACAGGCAAGAAGCCCCCCAGGCCCCGCGGGCGCGCCCGACCCTGGAGCCCCCTGGCTGGCTGCAGCCACAGGGAACGGGGGTTCTGAGTTGGCAGCCCCCATTCCCGAAGCATCCACGGGCAGTTCCCCGAAGGCTGACACCGCCTGTGCCTCTGCAGCCAGACAACCTCCCTCCCTCTGGTCGGGCACTGCAAGCCACACAGCCACTTGTGTCCCTGTGTCCCTGGAGGCCGCAGCGCGTTTTGGGTTTTGGCGCGGACGGGCCCCTCTCGGCTTCCGTAGTCCATTTGCCCCGGAGCCTGCCAAACCCCTGGCCCCAGGGGCAGGCCCTGCTGAGTCCCTGAGCGCCTCCTGGGTTCCTGCCACCACCCTTGGGCCGGGATGAGGTGCCACCTTGTGCGTAGAAGCCCTGCACACAGGCAAGAAGCCCCCAGGCCCGCGGGCGCGCCCGACCCTGGAGCCCCCTGGCTGGCTGCAGCCACAGGGAACGGGGGTACTGAGTTGGCAGCCCCCATTCCCGAAGCATCCACGGGCAGTTCCCCGAAGGGCTGACACCGCTGCGCCTCAGCAGCCAGACAACCTCCCTCCCTCTGGTCGGGCACTGCAAGCCACACAGCCACTTGTGTCCCCTGTGTCCCTGGAGGCCGCAGCGCGTTTTGGGTTTTGGCGCGGACGGGCCCCTCTCGCTTCCGTAGTCCATTTGCCCCGGAGCCTGCCAGACC